>NW_006916031.1:66994-74353 GCF_000464535.1 Endocarpon pusillum Z07020
GAATCCTATATCCTAATTAAAATAATCTTTTGTCTTTAAATATAATAATTTGTAATTAAACTTAAGAGAAATTAGAAAGAAGTAAACAACAAAATCTTATTAGAATAAATAGAGGTCCTTACTAAGGTGCTTTAAAGATACTTTCTAAGTACATTAATCTACTATTAGCTACAAGAAGACACGAAAAGACTTGATTCCCCCTAGGATAGCAGGTATAGAAGGGGCGCAGAGCGCTAGCAGGTGATCAGAAAGACTAGAATAATTGTAGCCTAATGAACTTATTAATACCAACCGAATGATCAAGAAGATCATCAACAGGCTACAAGAAGCTACAAAGCTTAATCAGATGATCAGAAACGGAGTACAACAAGTAAAGGTGGAGATTAAAGCTATTAAGTCCTAGATTCAGGAGCTTACAGGCGTACAAAACGTAATCTATAACAACTAGTCGAAACCTATCGCAACTAAGGACAACTAAGTTATTCTAGAAAAGATCCTTAAGAACACTAAAATAATTAAGAAATAAATATATAGTAAGACTAAAACGAACACAAAAACATAGAGCTAGATTATAGCCTCTTTATTGCCCTCGAACCCTATCGCTACTATATAGAAGAGAGAACAACTAATTAAAACTAGATATAAATAAGTAAAAGTCATAATAACTAATCTAAAAGAGAAGGAAGCAAGTCAAAACATAAGTACTTAATCCCTCTTGAATATAATTTAAGTAATAAAACCTAAATTAGCGACTACAGAGATTCTGGCTATAAGAAGACTCTTAAGTAAAGATATACTTCTCTTAATATAAATAGAAGAAGCCTATCTTATACTTAAACACAATTCTGAATAATTACAACTTATTACAAAGTTAGCAAGAATAATATAATTTATCTTTCCTATTATAGTTTACAGAGTCAGAAGAGAAGTAATACAAATCTCTAATATAAAACAAGTAGTTACAAATATATATAAAGAGAATAACAGACTTTATATAAATCTTGACTTTATTTATCTCTTATAGTTAAAGAAAGTAATAAGGGAAGAAAAGCGTTATAGCTCACTAATTATTAATATAGCCTCTTTAGACATTATAAACGTAGTCATCTAATTAGGACTACTTATAAAAGGAGAGCTTAAAACATATAAGAGATATAAGAAGAAAGTAAAGGTTATATAATGCTTATAATATTATTATTATAGATACATTAAAAAAGTATATAACTATCTGCAATTCTATAAAATATGTATATAACCCTACATAACTTTAGTATACTTTACTAAAATCATGTCTTAATACAAATATATAGTATACAAGGGACGTTATACAGCATAGTTATAATAATATATAATTAAACGTACAGAATATAAGAAGTCTATATATATTTGCACATTAATCCTAGATCTTTACTCTTCTTCCTTTAGTCTTAACATATACACTATAACCCTAACAGAATCTAGCTTACAAACTTCCGCACTAAGTAAAGGCCTTTTGTAAGAGATTATAAAAAGCTATAATAAAGGCAGACTATTATTTGTGGATCTAGCTAGTTAAGACCTAAGTCAAACGCGATTAGACCTAGGATTAAAGAAACGAAAAAGAGTAGGGAGCAACCTACTACTATAGGCTATAAATAATAATAAATAGATAATATCTAGTGCGCCACAACCTAAAGAGAAAGAGGAAAAGGAATACTAATAAGAGACATACTAAGCATCCTTTAATATAATGTAAATTATAGCAAAAAGGCTACTCAAGTCTTATTACTAAAAGATACAAATATATATAACTTTAATATTCTAATTATTTAGAAACTATAATATAACTCTTTCTTAAGAATAATGTATTGCCCTCTTTCCTTATTATTTTATCTAGTATATTTAAAGATAGAATAAATAAGAATATACTTTTATATATATAAAAGACTTTACCTAGACTTATAGTCAGTTATAAATTATTATACAGACCTCTAAACGCTTATACTCTAATATAAAGAAATAAGGACTTACTAAAACATTACTATTTATAATATTTATAACCCTAGCCTGTCATCCTACTCTATACAAGAGGAAGAAACACTCGTATCTCTCTGAAATATATTACTAACGTCTACAGATAATTACATTATTACTAGGGACTTTAACCTTTATCACCTAATATAGTATAACATATTAAGACTAACTTAATATATAGCAGCTAATACCCTAATTAATATCTATTATAACTCCTTATTAGACTTAATTACCTCTTATAGATTAGTAATATAGATTACACGTAATACATATAATACTATTAATCTATTCTTCGTCTTACAAAGACTTGTAAACAAGATAATTAAATGCCTTATAAGATAAGACCTTACATAATCATTAGACTATATCCTAATTAAAATAATCTTTTGTCTTTAAATATAATAATTTGTAATTAAACTTAAGAGAAATTAGAAAGAAGTAAACAACAAAATCTTATTAGAATCTTTAGAATAATCTATTATAAATAAGAAAGAATTATTAACTAAGGAATAAATTAATACATAAGTTTATAATATCACGTGAGTAGTTACAAATACTATCAAGTGTAATACCCTATAAAGTAAGGCGTTAAGCAGATTAAATAAATACTAGTTATAAGAGTATAGCAAAGCCGTTAAAGACATATAAGTTAAATATTACAAACTCTTGCAAACCTGTATAATAGAGGCTGAAAAGATATATAAGGAGACAAAAAGACGCAAGGTAAGTATTATCCGGAAGGCAAAAGCAGCAAGCTTCCGCAAAAAGATCAAAGAAGTAGCAAAGAATAGCAAAGGAACATAGAGACTTACAAAATAGGCTAGAAAAAAGACAAGAGAATTAAATAAGCCCTCTTAACTGCCCCTATTAATTATAACTAGAAGCTCTTATATTTATATGGCTAAAACACTTACAGAAAAGCTAGATACCCTATAAAAAAAGTTCTTCCCCCCCCCTTAATAAGTAGACTTAACAGACCTAGAATCTATATAATACCCTATCCTGTTATAGCTAGATATAAATATTAGCAAATAAGAAATTACTAACGTAATCTCAAAAATCTCTAAAGAGAAAGTACTAGAACTAGATAACATTCTAAACTGTATTCTGAAACTAGCAAATAAATAGCTTATCCCTTGCTTAATATTAGTCTATAACGCTTTATTATAATTAGGATATTATCCCTTAGAGTAGAAAAACGCGATTATACTTGCTTTATATAAGTTAAATAAAAAGGATTATACAGACCTAAAGGCATATTAATTAATCGCCCTTTTAAACATAATAAGTAAACTACTAAAGCTTATAATCACGTATAAACTCTTATAACTAGCTAAAACCTATAGTCTCTTACCGGAAACTTAAATAAACGTAAGAAAAGGCTAATCTATATAGATAGCACTTTAACTCTTAATAGAACAGGTCTACATAATATAAAAGATATTAAGCAGCCTATAAGTGGCTACAATATTATATATAGATATCTTAAGAGCATTTAATTATATTATATATAAGCGCCTTATTATAAGCCTTTATAACTGCAAAATACTAATTATATATATAAAGTAAATCTAGAGCTTTCTAATAAATAGATTAATAACTATTAAGGTTTATAAAGAGGAGTTATAACGCTTTGTAACCAGAATAAGTATTCTGTAAGAATCCTTAATCTCTTTTATCTTATTTCTTTTCTTTATTACAGAACTCTTAGAAATAATAAAAGACGAAGAGTTACGAACTTCTGTAATAGAGTTTATAGATAATACACATATTCTTATATATAGTTACTTAATAAAATAAAACTGCTAAACTTTAGAAGATATTTACAAAAAATGCATAAGCTAGGCACGTAAATATAACACGAAATTTATACTAGAGAAATATAAATTAATATACTTTATTATATATCTTAAGAAGTTTAATATAAAGATTATAATTAATATTAAAAGAATATAAAAGAAAGCAAGCGACTTTATTAGAGTACTAGAAATATAAGTAAACTTAAAGCTAAAGTAAGGACCTTATATTAAGAATATTATATAGAAATATAAGTTATAAAGCCTTACACTTTAAGTTATATCTTAATATTAATATAAGGAGCAAGGTTTAATATAGCAAAACTTATTTATACCTTAGTAATTAGACTAGTTATTATATATAGCATTACAACTTAGTATAGTCTATAAGGAACTATAACCGCTAGTAAGGGAGTTAAACACTATATAGATACACTATAAGTAAAAAGCTTAAAAATAGTCTTAAGAGCATATAAAGCTGTTTACTTATAAGTCTTTAAGAAAGAAGCGAACATCCCTCTATTAGGCTTAGTTATAAAAAAACTTATTACTAATACAGTTAAAAGAGTAATAATCTCTGATACTTTATAAGTAGTTATAAAAGTATGCGATAAGATATAATCCAGAGTGATAAGCCCTTGAACTAGCAAGCCTTACTTAAGAAGATCTCCTAAGGAAACCCACATGAAATAGACAAAATAAGCAGTCTCTTAAGAAATATAGAGACACAAAGTGTTATAACAAGATATATCGAGCCACAGACAGCCCTGCTTTAAATAGGAAATCCATAAGGTTACAGAAGAGGGATAAGAGAAACGCTAGACCATATACCTTAACTCTATTCCTTATAACTACGTAAAACTCTCTATACTCCTTGTAACCAGCTATAAAGCTAAGCAGCTATATAATAATATAAGCAAATCTATATACTTGTTAATAACTTAGATTCGCACAGAAAAGATTAGACTAAATGCATTTCTAACAGACAGAAGAGTCTTAGGATACACAGCATAATACTAATACGATTAGTGCAGACAAACAGCAAAGCATATACTGTACTTCTGCCCTAATCACGCAATTAAATACGAATCACTATTTATTAATGTAGGCACTCGGGACTACTTGCAAATGCTCGCAACCTTAAGGGGGGCAAAAGCGGCCGCAAGATGGCTACAAAGCCTCAATCTTCTCTCCCCTAATTCCACAAGGGATTAGGCATCGACTCTAATCCGCATGAATCTCACTCTTCTCTCCGCAATAGTGAGAACCCAGTCATAACCTCTCATAATAGATAACGATTACTCAGTATATTAGATGAATAAAAAGTAGGCTAATACAGAGGAATAAGTTTTTCTTCCTATAAAGGGTTTTCTTATTATGTTTATATAGTTTCCCTTATAAGCTTTATAGCTTAATAAATATGAGATTTAATTAATGAATTGATTATTTAAGAGTATAACTTCAATTAGTTATATTAGGTAAGCGCAAGAAAAGACTAATTTATATAGATAACGCTTTAACTTTTAACAGAACAGATCTATATAATATAGAAGATACTAGGCAGCCTATAAGTGGCTACAATATTCTCAGAAGCACTTAACTATATTATATATAAGCGCCTTATTATAAGCCTCTATATTTATAATTAATATAATTATTATTTATACCCTTAGTAAGCTTGCACTAAGTAGTTATTAGTCATTTAGACAGCTAAGATATGGATTTTTACCTTCTTGCAATATCTAGTGTGAGTAGTTGCTCGCAATAAAACCAAACAAAATCTAGATAACGGTGTAAGTAAACGCATGCGCTGCGTACGCGAGTCGCCTGCGCGCATTAAACTAGGGGAATTGGCTTACGAAAACCATCTGACTCTTAAGTATCTAACTCGTACTTAGACCTAAAACTGACTCTACTATTAGTGAATGTGATATCATTCTATTTAAGAGATAAGACACCCCTGTGCTTGTCCCTTCCTGAGATTACGCGTTGCGTGTATAGATACAGCGACTCGCTAGCAAGGAGAGGGAAATCCTTTAATACAGACGAATAAATAAGTGTTTATTAACCCTTATTAAGGCCTATAGTCTTTAGTACAAACGAACTTATTAAGATCTATAGGCCTTGTTAAGGCTAGAGTCACAGGCTACTCTTAGGAATTACAGGCAAATCATCTTATATAAACAACTATACAGAATCACAGGCAGTTAAGGATACTAGTTTACTTAGAATAAGCTTATATAAACTTGTTAAAGCATGGCTATAAGCGCATTATACAGGGGCATCTGTTAAGATGATAAGAACATAAGCTTAGTTAGTAAGCGAGGAATTAGTACATAGCTAGCATGTAAGTATTAAACGAATCGCTTGCAAGACACAGTTAGTCTGTACAAAAGAGACTTCTATAGATAACGCGAAGCGAAGAGCCCTCTAGGCTTAATATAAGGCGTGGTATGTAATAGCGGCTACTAAGGCGCTCTTCCGATCTAAGGAGACTGTCTGCACAGCCTAAGAGGACAGTATGCGCGTGTTAGTATATAAAGAGTCTAGGCTAGCTATCTTACTTATATTAAGAGCCTGTAAGGAGTGTGCGTTTTACATACGAGTCAAAGCGATATCGTTCTAGCTGGATGCTAATGCTATATACTTAAGAAGTAAACTATAATTATAAAGTGTAAGTAAAGGCTTTGTCTACCTGAACCCTGAAGCATCTCGCCTTAAACAGTAGATGCGGGAAAGCATAGCAGAGACTTAGTAAAAAGATACGAACTCTGTATTATATTATTTTATAAGG
This sequence comes from Endocarpon pusillum Z07020, assembly GCF_000464535.1. Lineage (NCBI taxonomy): Eukaryota > Fungi > Ascomycota > Eurotiomycetes > Verrucariales > Verrucariaceae > Endocarpon > Endocarpon pusillum. Next base: position 73,598 of record NW_006916031.1, read on the forward strand.
AAAAGCTATCTTAGTTAACATAAAATAATATAATAAAATTGTGGGCTATAATAAAGGCAGACTATTATTTGTAGATCTAGCTAGCTAAGACCTAAGTCAAATACGATTAGACCTAGAATTAAAGAAACGAAAAAGAGTAAGGAGTAATCTACTACTATAAGTTATAAATAATAATAAACAGATAATGTCTAGTGTGTTATAACCTAAAGAGAAAGAGGAAGAGGAATACTAATAAGAGATATATTAAGCATTCTTTAATATAATGTGAATTATAGTAAAGAGGCTACTTAAGTCTTGTTACTAGAAGATATAAATATATATAACTTTAATATTCTAATTATTTAGGAATTATAATATAATCCTTTCTTAAGAATAATATACTGCCTTCCTTCCTTATTATTCTATCTAGTATATCTAAAGATAGAATAAATAAGAGTATACTTCTATATACATAAAAGACTTTACCTAGACTTATAGTTAGTTATAAACTATTATATAAATCTCTAAATACTTATACTCTGATATAAGGAAATAAGGACTTACTAAAACATTACTATTTATAATATCTATAACTCTAACCTATTATTCTATTCTGCATAAGAGAAAGGAATATTCGCATCTCTTTAAAATGTATTATTAATACTTACAGATAATTATATTATTATTAAGAACTTTAACCTTTACTACTTAATATAGTATAATATATTAAGACTAACTTAATATATAGTAGCTAATACCTTAATTAACATCTATTAT
>NW_006916031.1:74655-84049 GCF_000464535.1 Endocarpon pusillum Z07020
ACTTTATAAAGTAGGGCATTAAGCAGATCAAATAAATACTAGTCACAAGAATATAACAAAACTATTAAAGACATATAAGCTAAATATTATAAACTCTTGCGAACCTGTATAACAGAGGCTAAAGAGGTACACAAGAAGACAAGAAGACGCAAGATAGATATTATTTAGAAGGCAAAAATAGTAAGCTTTTATAAAAAGATTAAAGAAGTAATAAAGAATAGTAAAGGAGTGTAAAGACTCACAAAATAAGCTAGAAAAAAGACAGGAGAATTAAATAAGCCCTTCTAACTGCTCTTACTAATTATAATTAGAAGCACTTATATCTATATAGCTAAAACACTCACAAAAAAGCTAGATACCTTATAAGAAAAGTTCTTCCCTCCCCCTTAATAAGTAGACCTAACAGACCTAGAATCTACATAATACCTTATCTTATTATAACTAAATATAAATATTAGTGAATAGGAAATTACTAACATAATCTCGGAAATCCCTAAAGAGAAAGCATCAGGACTAGACAACATCCTAAACTATATTCTAAAACTAGCAAATAAATAGCTTATCCCTTACTTAATACTAGTCTATAACACTTTATTATAACTAGGACATTATCCCTTAGAGTAAAAAAACGCAATTATGCTTACTTTATATAAGCTAAATAAAAAGGACTATATAGACTTAAAGATATATTAATTAATTACTCTTCTAAACATAATAAGCAAACTATTAAAGCTTATAATCATGCGTAAACTCTTACAACTAGCTAAAACCTATAGTTTCTTGCTAGAAACTTAATAAGCGCAAGAAAAGACTAATTTATATAGATAACGCTTTAACTTTTAACAGAACAGATCTATATAATATAGAAGATACTAGGCAGCCTATAAGTGGCTACAATATTATATATAAATATCTCAGAAGCACTTAACTATATTATATATAAGCGCCTTATTATAAGCCTCTATAATTATAAAATACTAACTATATATATAAAGTAAATCTAGAGCTTTCTAATAGATAGGTTAACAACTATTAAGGTTTATAAAAAGGAGTTATAACGCTTTATAATTAGAACAGATATTCTGTAAGGATCCTTAATCTCTCTTATCCTATTTCTTTTCTTTATTACAAAACTCTTAGAAATAATAAAAGATAAAGGGTTACAAACTTTTATAATAAGGTTTATAAATAATATACATATTCTTATATATAGTTATTTAACAAAATAAAACTACTAAATTCTAAAAGATATTTATAAAAAATATATAAGCTAGGCATATAAATATAGTACGAAATTCGTACTAGAGAAATACGAATTAATATACTTTGCTATATGCTTTAAGAAGTTTAATATAAAGGCTATAATTAATATTAAGGGGATATAAAAGAAAATAAGTGACTCTGTTAGAGTACTAAAAGTATAAGTAGACTTAAAGCTAAAGTAAAGACCTTATATTAAGAATATTACGCAGAAATATAAGTTATAAAGCCTTACTCTAAGTATATTAAGAATATTACGCAGAAATATAAGTTATAAAGCCTTACTCTAAGTCGTATTTTAACGTTAATATAAAAAGCAAGATTTAATATAGCAAAACTTATTTATACCTTAATAATCAGACTAGTTATTATATATAGCGTTATAACTTAGTATAACTTATAAGGAACCGCAACCACTAGTAAGAAAGTCAAACGCTATATAAATACATTATAAGCAAAAAGCTTAAGAATAGTCTTATAGAAGCGTATAAAGTTGTTTACTTATAAGTCCTTAAGAAAGAAGCGAACATCCTCTTATTAGGCTTAGTTATAGAAAAACTTATTACTAATATAATTAAAAAAGTAATGACCTCTGATGCTTTACAAGCAGTTATAAAAGTGTGTGACAAGATATAATCCAGAGTAATAGGCCCTTAAACTAGCAAGCCTTACTTAAGAAGATCTCCTAAGGAAACCTACACGAAATAGACAAAACAAGTAGTCTCTTAAGAAACGTAAAGACATAAAGTGTTATAATAAGATACATTAAGTTACAGACAGCCCCGCTTTAAACAGGAAATTCACAAGGTTACAGAAGAGGAATAGGAGAAACGCTAGACTGTATACCTTAACTCTATCCCTTACAACTATATAAAACTCTTTATACTCCTCGTAATCGGTTATAAAGCTAAGCAGCTATATAATAATAAGAGTCCTAGGATATATAGCATAATACTAGTGCGGTTAGCGCAGACAAATAATAAAGCATATACTGTACTTCTGCCCTAATCACGCAATTAAACACAAATCACTATTTATTAACGCAGGCACTCAGGACTACTTACAAATGCTTGTAATCTTAAGGGGGGTAAAAGCGGCCGTAAGATGGCTACAAAGCCTTAATCTTCTCCCCTAATTCTATAAGGGATTAGGCATCAACTCTAATCCGTACAAATCTTACTCTTCTCTCTATAATAATGAGAACCCAGTTGTAATCTCTTACAATAGATAACAACTACTCAGTACATTAGATGAACAAAAAGTAGGCTAATATAAAGGAATAAGTTTTTCTTCTTATAAGGAAACCTTTTCAGGGGAAAAACCTTACTACTAATAAGTAAGAGGCTACTTTAAGGCGCTTTAATAGTGTGTACAAGGCTTAGTAATTATAGTTAAGAATTAGGTACAAAGTTGTTTAACAGCAAAGGAGAACTAGGGGAGGGCCTTAGTCTTTATTAGTCATAATATTACTATCTTAATAACCTTTAGGTTATTAAAGAGACAGCAGAAATCAGTTATGCTAGTAGCAATAAGCATGTTGTGTTTACCTAAAAGTAATAGGCAGTCTATAACCATGTGTTAGGCAGTCTGTCTTCTCTAGCTATATTCGTAGGCTAGTAAGGTAATGTTTGGAACTTTTCGTTTAAAGAGGAAGTCTACAAAGCTTATCTTGTTAGTCCTTAGCTATATAGTAAGGGAGCTTTATATCTTAGCTAAGCCCTAATGTACTCTTAGTCTTTATTTACTAATTTATCTACTTTACACAGTGCTAATATCTTACTAGGATGTCATTAGATAAGCAATTTATAACAACTACTAATTCTCTAACTATAAGGCTTTAATTAATTAATAGTAAGATTAGCATTATTATTATACTTCTATATATATAATAGTAACTTTTTATAAAAGAGTTTCTTAAGGTAAGTAATGCTTTAGAGCACAACTTAATTTTATTTCTATATTAAGCTTAAGAAGACAGTATTTATACTAGTTATATTTCTTGTCTCTAAGTATTATACTTATAAGGCAAAGGCGTCCTTATTAAGAATAAAGCTTATTAATAATCTAATAATAGCTTTTATTAATAAGCTTTTTTATATTAGTATTTATAAGTCTATAGCAGACATCTATTTAGGCGTTATTAAGAAGCTATATAAAAGATAAGATATATATTTTTGCTTCTAAGACTAAGATAAGTATAACCTTATAGGTTCTAATTATTATATATAGGCACCTGTTCTAAATTAATAAGAGTTTAGTAATAAGTATCTTTATATTATATAACTTATTAAAGAGATATTAGATAGCTGCTATATATATTATTACTGGTTTTACTATAACATTATAAATACGCCTTATATATAAGAAAGAAGCTTCTTAAGTAAAGATTAATATAGTTATAAGTATAAGCGTCTATTATATTATCTTTTATTATATTTTTTTATAGTAAGGGCCTTACTTTAGCTAAATATTAATCTATAGCCCTAATACTTTAATATTTAATTTTATTATTATTAAGTTATTATTTACTTTAATTATTGCTTTTTTATTAAACTTCTTTAAGTTTCTTATTAGATATATTAGCTTATATTTTTGTAGTATAAAGATAGTATTATATTAGTATGCCTAGTATAAGCACTTATTATATAGCTTTTTTAGGCATTTATAATTCTTCTTAGTACTTTAGCTAAATACTAGAATATTAATATTATTAATAAAGCTAAAGACGCTTGCTTTAGGCCTTAGGCAATTATAAATATCTAGAAGATTAGCATTATAAAAGAGGTATAAGATTAGTAAGATAAGAGAGCCTTAAGGGATCCCTATTTAGATTTCGAACCTCTCTAACATTTTGTCACTTATAGAGAATATAGACGCCTTATTTAATAGGAAACTTGCCATCTAGTTAGTAATAATCTAGGGAATCTTGCGCTTTCTTAAATTATAGATTAGCTATTAATATAATATTATATTAAAGACACTTATAACGTTTATGCTTAACAAAGTAGCTACCTTGTCTCTCCCTTAGTTCTAGACTATATAAACTTGCTTAATAAAGAGCTTTAGTACTACCTTAGTAAATTAATTATATCTCGCCCTTATCTGCGTCTCCGGAAGAGCCTTGTATCACTCTGCTAGATAAGTAATCCTTCGTACTATAATAGACTTAAGTACTTTGCCTATTATATTAAGTAGAGCTATTAGTTAGTAGGCTTTAAGAGATAAGTAATCTAGTTTATTAAGCTTCCTTAGGGCTAGTATATAAGTCTTCTGAAAGGCTTAGAGGTGATACCCTAGTACTATACAGGCAGTAAAGATGTGAGTAAGCACTAATATAAGCTAGTTAGTGCATACTTAGAGGATCTTGTTAGGTATCCTGTCTAATCCTAGGGCTTAGTCGGCCTTAAGGCATTAAATAGCCCTCTAGACTTCTTTATTAGTGACTATTATAAGGCAGTAATGTTCTTAAGAATATACTATATTATTAATGTCGTTAAGAAGCGCCTCTAATAAAGGCAGGAAGAAGACTGCTTTTAGTATTTTTACTTAAGCATTAAAGATGTATATTATAATGCCTTAGACTACTAGTAAGGGGAACTTTAGAGAGTCTTATAGTTATTAACTATTAAATCTTACTTATACAGCGAGTCTTTAAAGGCCCTTAAAGTTATTACTAGCGTAATTAATTTCTGATCTAAAGTCTAATTACTTAGCTTTATTAATAGTCCTTTTTTTATGATTATTTACTTATTAATACTACGCCTAGTTTTCCTTTAGTTTTGTTGCTATTTAAATACAGCAAAGTTAATAAGTGTCTCTTATTACCTTTAAGTATTTAAGTATTTAGAAAGACTTACTATAAGCATCTTAATATATCTATAAAACTATCTTATTAATAACCTTATAAAGGTGTTCTTAGATCTTTGTTATAAAAGAGTTAATTACCTCTAAAGTATTAAGATTACAAGTTAGCAGTATTACTATAGTTAGTTTAATTACCTTAGCTATATTAATAAGCTTTTAGGCTTGCCTTAGCTTCTTTATATATAATATGCTCTTTATTTATAGTTAAGTTAAGATCAGGAAATAATTAGCTAATTAATAAAGATTATTTTTTATTTAGTAGTAATTAAGCTATGCTGCTAGAGTAGCTAAGAGGAATACTAGGTCTATAATTAAGGAGAGGCCTTGTGCCTCTTAAGTAATAATGCTTAAAAGAAGCGCTAGCTCTAACCTAGTATTAATTATAAGGTTAATTAGCTGCTTAACTACCTTATATTAAGTACTATATAAGGGTCTGCCTTAGTAAGAGTAATAGAGGTTAAAGTCCCTTATTAAGATGTGCTCTTCTAGCTTAACTAAAAGGTTATAGAGTACCGCTAGTATAGGAAGCATTTCTGTTACAGAGTATAAGGTAGGCGATCTATTATATATATTATAAATATATATAGTTAGTAGCTTGCTACCTAATTATATTTAGATTACTAGTAATATAACATTAAGAGATTTATAATATACTTCTTAGCTATTAATATTAATATTATCCCTGATATAAAAGTATATACTAGTATCTTCCCTAGGGTTATATAATAGAGTAAAGCCTCTTCTATAGGTGTTAAGTAAGATAGATATTTATAAGTTATGCTATAGCTCTTAGATTATTATTATATTATAATTAAGGATCTAGTTGTCTTTAAATAAAAAGATTATAATGCCTACCCTTTCTTTATAGATGTTATATTATAGAATTACTAGTATTTTAGCGTTTAATATATTATAATTTCTTTATTTTAATTATCTTTTAAGAGCTTATTAAGGCCTATAATAATAATCTTTTTTAATAAGCAACTAAACTTAGTCTTAGTAAAGGCTCTCTTTCTAGCCTTAGCATTTATAAGTTGCTATAGGCTATTACTTTAAGAGTATTATACTAATAAAGTAAAGGCAAATATCTAGCTATTATTATTAAAGTTAGTTATTATATTAAAAGAGAATACTTATTTAGTAGCCTTTAGTAAGACAGCTTAAGACTTTAGTAATAATAATATATATTAGTAAGATTATAATCTTAATTATTTATTCTTAGTTAGGCGTAGTTTCTTAGCCTACTTTACCTTATATAAAAAGAGAACTATACTTAATAACCTAGTTATATATATATTATATAATAATAGTAATCTAATATCTCTTTATTAGGACATACCTTAGAGCTATAATATATTATATAATGTTTATAATAGATAGATTATCTATATTATTTACTTTAATAGTTATAACTCTAATAATTAAAGCATTATATAAAGCGACTATATATAAATTATTTATAATGCTTAAGCTTATAGTCTATTATAAACCCTTTAGCTAATATATAATTTGCTATCTTAAGGGATTTTACCGGAACTCAGAGCGAGAAAAAGGCCTTTTTATTAGTAATTACCTTTATTAATTAGCTTATCTTAATAATCTTAATATCTTTATATAAATTATTATTAAGGCTCTATAGTCTTTTAATTTTTTCTTATTATTTATTAGTGTCTATCCTCTTAATCTAGATACTATAAATTATAATTATATAAGTATATTATTAAAGTGCTACTAAAATACTAATTGCCTTAACTTATTTAGTATCTTTTATAAAGGTCATCTTTACTTCTTTAGATATAGTTATAATCTTAATATTACTATTTCCTATTCTATTTACTCTAATAAGCTTAGAGGCGGCTTTCTTAATCCTATCTACTAGCTCCTTTACCTTGCTCTTTTGTACCTTACACCTCTCTATTTTATCAGAGACCCTAATCGTGATTTCTTTCTCCCCCTTCCTAGGGGCGTTACTTGTCTGTTCAAGTTGTAGTCCGCTGGCGCCTGCGTTGTGTGTTACCGCCACAGCGTATAACTGATTCAGGAGGGGCGCTCTGTGTTAGGTAGTTCCCTAGGGTTGTTGCTGTTTCTTTATCTTTGTTAGCCTGTCTTTAATGCTTTAGAGGATCACCTTAGTAAATCTTGACCTTATATATAATAGTAGACCTAATAACTAATATATATATAAGTCTAATTACTTTAAAATATACTCTTTATATAAAGACTAAGATATAATTAATTATAAAAGATTATATTAAGTAACATGGTTTACAAGCAACCCGTGTATACAAGCGACCCACGTACTTTTCTTCTATATCGCAACCTCCTGACTATTATATATAATTACAACACAAGAAAATCAATTATTCTCTATATCGCTATCTTCCTTAGATGTCTCTTTAATCTCCTGACAGGTTTGTATATTATAGTTAGGCTTGTCACATCTTCTGTAATGTTGTAAGCCTAACGACCTAGCCTGCACGATACCTCCTTTCACTGACCTTCTACTTAACTGCTCTTGTATAATCTCTTTCTGCTCAATTAAACTATGTGCATCCTCTACAGTAAGTGCACCTCTAGCTTGTACACGTGTCTTTTTAGCCTTCTGACGCTTTGTAAGGGCCTTATTAGCCTTACAAAGTATACAGACCTCCTTATATAGAAGGGTTATTTGATAAGTAATCAGCTCTGTACCCTTTGCTAATTGCTTAACAGCTGAAAAAATATTACTTAGAGAGCTTCCTTAATGCCTAGTAATACAATGTTATATATGCTCTAATTATAAAACGGCCTTATAATAGTTATGTAGTATTTAAAAGACCTATAAGTTGGCTTAAAAAAGGGGAGGTCTAGTTAGTATTAGTGTCTGTAGCTTAATATTAAGCTTAGATAAGACAGCCTAAGGGTTATATAACATAAGACTAGTACCTTAAAAGCTAGCTTTGATGTTTTTAGCTGTTATTATATTAAAGTAGGTGGCTTTAAAGGTAAGAAGAAACTTAGTCTTAGTAATATAATTAATATAGGCTTTGATGAAATCCTCAAGTTCTTTGCTATATAATCGCTTCAAGACACTAAAATAATTAACATCTAATAGTTAAGTAAGATGAGAAGAGTATACAAGAAGACAAAGAGTAATAATATTCTTCTCTTTATAGAATTCTTTAAACTAGACAGATAAATAACTCTTATAATCATCTAAGATAATCATTTAATATATATTCTTCTATTATACAAAGGTATGTTTATTAAAGTGCTTAATCTAATCTAAAGCTATATTATTATTCGTCTAGCTATTACCTAAGGTTTTAATCACCTAAGAATTAGGAAGGTTATATTTAATATACTAAGAAGCAAGATAATTCACACCTTATAAGATTAAGAATGATGATAATATAAAGCCATTATTACTTACACACTTAATTGCTATTATTTATTCCTGATTACTAGGTTAGAGCTACTTACCTTGACTAGATTAATTTGCGCAGATAACTACTATATTGCTATAGATGACTCCTATTATAAAGCTTATCTTATCAAAGTTGTAGAAGTCATAATCTTAAATATTATACTTTGTACATATATTAACTACCAGCCAGAACCACGCATTTATCTAGTCAGGGTCTTTATAAAGAGCTCTCTAGAAGTTGTACACACGTGAAAAACGCGTTTTGAGCTTAAGGCGGCGTTGTACAAAGTTGTATAGCCACTGCTTGCCGACTAGCTCTGCATAGCACGTCTTACGAAGGAGATCAGCTATATCTCGTACGTGATTAATCCGGGGTGGGAATCCTCGCGAATCTAGGTCGAGGATATATCGTACAAGGGTTTCTTCTTCAGTCCAGGTCAAATTATGTTAGGTGTTACAAGTTTTGGCCTTCAGGGTACAGCCCTTTATTTGATTGCAGAGGGTAGTTTAAGGGACGTCGTACGTCTTCGTAGCACGTCAGATCGACATTTCTTAGTTTGTATAGATAGCCTGAATAGCAAGGAAGATTCTGGCTTCTTAGGATTAGGAGTTTATTATGTTGTTATGTTATGGTTGCGTACAACAGTTAGAAGATCACAATATAAAAGAAAAGTGCGTGAGTTACTTGTATACGCAGATCGCTTGTAAACCACATTAATTCTAAGTTATTTTTATAATATATAAGTCTTATTTAAGTTTAAAATTAATTTAAACTTTAAGGACTTTTATATTTTTAGTTATAATCTTATATATCTTACTAATATAAAATATAATTACTATATTAAATCTTTTTAATTATTTTAT
>NW_006916031.1:84777-101227 GCF_000464535.1 Endocarpon pusillum Z07020
TATATATATATATATTATGCGAATTACTTGTAAGATATAGTTAGCTTATAAGGAAGAGACTATTATATAGAAAGCTGTGTAATAAGGGTGCTATAGAAGCGAAGGAGGTTATGAAGAAGCTATAGAAAACAACTATATGACTATTATTAATTAGTATAAAGAAGGATGAACTATCTAAGTGCTATAGAGGCCAGGATAGAGATATAACACGCAGGGCGCCGAGCCTGCCCTAGCCCTCAGCCCTAAGGCCGGATACGGTATAGCGCTTATAGAGCATTTAGCTGTACACGTACAAGCAAATGCTTAGCCAACACCATGCCCTGTTATAACAGTTGCTGGCAGCAGAAAAAGGCTATAGCCTCGTAGTTATAAAAAAGGAACAAATCGTACAGAAACGCACAAAAAACAGCATCCGTCAAAGCTGACACTCCTTCCTAATTCGGCCTAGCACCGTAGCCGCCCTTAAGGCTCAACATAGAGTGTCGATCCGTTAGCTTGTCAACGCCCTCGAAGCCTAGAGCGCTCTAGGGCCTCTTCGTAAGCTTGTACAGCCTCTTGAGCTTGCTCTAGTGCTATTAGATCCTCCTAAGTATCATCTTCAGCTTTGTATCCTTCTCATCTTACCTTGTATAATATTGCCTTACTATTCACAAGCTTGCTAACTATCTTCTCTACCTTTTATTACTTCATCCCTTATTTATTAATATAATCTGGCAAAGGAGAGAGGTTTTATTAATAGGGATTATTATCAGGGCTTAGAGCAGGATTAAGATAGATCTTACTAATTACTTAATAAATTCTTTAGGTTATAAGCAAGTCTATTTATAATATGTTATTTTTACCTATTATCTTAAGGATTTGAAAGGCTCTTATATATTATAAAAATACTATAAATTTATATATAAAAGATAATAAGTAGCTTTTTAGCAAAAGGTATAACCTAACTTAGTATTATAGCACGTGAACACGCTAAGCACAGACAGGCACTAAGGGACTGCCTAGCGCTCTGCAAAGAAGCTATAACAAGCTTAGACAAGCCTACCGGACCCTGAACTACCTATAAGGTCAGTACCCTCTGACATAGTGTTTAGAGGTGCTCAGACATGAGCACTTAGGAACGATGCTTAAGGACGTCTCCGCAGGAGCAACGCTCAAGGACGTCTCCGCATGAGCAATACTACAAGGTGTTCCGTCGTGAACACTTATAAGCACGAATCTTCTAGTCTATATAAGCACACTCGTTTCCCAGATAGTTTTATAGTCTTTGTAGTCAACTTATGTTATTAACTTACACCTAAGTTTAAGACATACTTGTATCTGTTACTGTATCCTCTGTTCTACCTAACTAACCCTTTAGACCTAACTCCTAATTAAGACTTGTCTTAGCTAGTTAAGCCTTAATACTTAGTTAAAGTCAAAAGAATAATCTTAAAGCATTTTATTTATTATTACTTCTATTATAATTTAAAGATCTTTTGTAACTATATCTCTAGTAGCCTTATGCTCTTAAACTAGTTACTCTAATACTTCTAATATTAATAATATTAACTAAGTACTAAAAGTAAAGCTATAAATAATCTGAAATAAAGTTTAAGTAATAATAAAGAAATAGTTATTATTAAAGTAGAACTTAATTATAAGTAGAAATTCTTTCTAGTTAGCCTAATTAATATTAATATAAAAATATAATATTATTTCTAGTTCCTAATTAATGTGTTCTAATTAGTTATTAGCTAAAGAATAATATATTATAATATAAATTAGTTAAATACTAATTAATTTAAATACTCTTTTTTATAATATAATTATAAATTAAGCGTCTTAATCTATAGTAATAGTATTAGGTAAGCTATAGTCTCTTTAATAGAAGACGTTATCCTAAAGGCATTTAGCTTATTCCTTAGTTATTTGTACTTTCTTCCTTATTTTAAAAGTAATATACTTTAAAAATTAATTAATAATAATAAGTATTATATTATACTTATATCTTTAAGAGGCAAATTAGTAATAAAATCTTTAGTTAACAAATAAAAAGACTATAAAGGTACTAAAAGCAGCTTTAATAATAGAATAAAGCTTATATAGTATAACTTATTTATTTTATAGCTTATATAATAATAGATATACTCTAGAATCTCTTTATTTATTTTAGGCTATTATATATTAATAAGCGCTTTATATAGCCTAATATAACTATTATAAAGCTAATTATTATATATAGTCTCTAATATAGCCTTTCTAAAGCTTTAAGAAGCCTTTAGTAAGCTTATACTAAGCAGCTGTCAGTTATTCAGACAGCTGGGATATGGATTTCTACCTTCTTACAGTATCTGGTATAAGTAGTCGCTGCGGTAATGAAACTAAACGAAATCCAGATGGCGGTGTGGGTAAACACGTGCGCTGCGTACGCAAGTTGCCTACGCGCATTAAACCAGGGGAATTAGCTTACGAAAACCATCTAACTCTTAAGTATCTAACTCGTACTTAGATCTGAAACTAACTCTATTATTAGTAGATGTGATATCGTTCTATTTAAGAGATAGGACACTCTTGTGCTTGTCCCTTCCTAAGATTACGCGTTACGCATATAGATATAGTGACTTACTAGTAAGGAGAGGGAAATCCTTTAATATAGATAAATAAATAAGTATTTATTAACTCTTATTAAGGCTTATAGTCTTTAGTATAAATAAACTTATTAAGACTTATAAGCCTTATTAAGGCTAGAGCTATAAGTTACCCTTAAGAATTATAAATAAATTATTTTATATAAATAATTATACAAAATTATAAATAATTAAAGATACTAGTTTACTTAGAATAAGCTTATATAAACTTGTTAAAGCGTGGCTATAAACATATTATATAAGGGTATTTATTAAGATAATAAGAATATAAGCTTAGTTAATAAGCAAGAAATTAATATATAACTAGTATATAAGTATTAAATAAATCACTTATAAGATATAATTTATTTATACAAAAGAGACTTCTATAAATAATATAAAGCAAAAAGCCTTCTAAGCTTAACGTGAGATATAATATATAATAGTAGCCACTAAGGAGACTATCTATATAGCCTGAGAGGACAGTATACGTGTATTAGTATATAAAGAGTCTAGGCTAGCTATCTTACTTATACTAAGAGCCTGTAAGGAGTATATATTTTATATATAAGTTAAAGCGATATTGTTCTAGCTAGATGCTGATACTATATGCTTAAGGAGTAAACTACAATTAGAGCGTAGATAAGGGCTTCGTCTACCTGAACCCTGAAGCATCTTGCCTTAAATGATAGATGTAGGAAAGCGTAGCAGAGACCTGATAAAGGAATGCAAACTCTGCGTTATACTATTTTATAAGGAAAAGCTACCTTAGTTGATATAGAATAGTATAATAAAATTGTAAGAGACGTAAGGACTAACAACTATTCAAAGATAATTATAATAATAAGGGGCGCTAAAGTAGCAACACAATAGCTATAATGTATAGGACTCCTCCTGCAATTTAGCCTCAGCCTTAACTAACACTTATAGCTAAGGCCACACAGCCAACTGCTCAGAAAGGATAAGAAGTTAGAATATCTCTTTATAACCCTGTATAACAGGACACGACTACCTAGTATAACGCGAATAACAGAAATAGATGGCTTATAGGTTTTCTTCCCTAGAGGGTTTCTCTTATAGATTGCTACTAGTACCCCCCTTATAAGCTTAATAGCTCGATAAGTATAAGAATAATAATAATAATAATAATAAAGCTTTAAAAAATAATAAAATATAGCTTAGCTTATTAAACATTAATTTAGATTAAATTAGAGATATCCTCTTAATAAAATAAAGTATATAGTTTATTAGGCAGTTATTAAAGGTTAGAAGTAAATAAGAGCATAGTCTAGAACTACTTAAATATCTTGCTAAACTCCTTCTTAACTTTTTTACAAAGTTAAGTAAGTTCTGTATTATTTAGCTCTAGTAGAACTATCTTAAGGAAGGCTTGCTTTTCTTCTTTAGATTTGTGCTAACTATATAATATAATTAAGAGTCTAAATAAGGTATTTAGTATAACTATATTATAGTCTTCTTTATAAATAATAATTATATTATCTTAATATTAACTTAAAAATACAGCTTATCCTTATTAATAAGTATTTATTTTGAGAGGCAATTATATATATAGTGACCTTACTATCAAGATAATAGGATTTACTTAATAATTAAGATAACCCATAGTCTTTACTTATTTAATATAAGTATATAAATGCTTAATTACTTAAACAAGTCTAGATAATTTTAGATTTATTAACTAGTAATTATATTTAATAGGTGTTAAGCACTTTAAAAGAAAGATAATAAGTCTTAGTATTATTTTAAAGGGCTTAAGAGGGTCCTTAGCTTCTATATCTTTAAGTTAGTATATAGTAACGCTAAAACTAAGCTTTTTTAAAGCGTCAAAAAATATATATAGGACCTTAGTAGAATCAAAATAGTATAGAATATCTGTTATCTTAGTAAATACGCTTTTAAGGTCTTAAAATGCTTTTATATAATTGTTCTTTTAAAGATCTCTAAATATATTTATATTATAGTTTTTGTTCTCTTACAACTTCTCTTATAAAGATCCCTTCTCTCTTTAAAGACCTTAAAAGATGACTATTTTAAGCTATTAGAGAATCTTAATATATTAAGTAAAGTAAGAAACTTATTAATAATGCTAGCTAATAAAACTAATAAAGCGTTTAAGGTTATAGCTATTCTAAGAGAGATCCTATTTAGTTATAGCTATAAGCTTCTCTTCTATTATAGAGTACTTAAGTTAACTAACTAGCTTTCTAAGTATTACTAGTTCTTAAAAGCTAAGATAGGTCTTTATAGCTTTAAAAGTATATTTAATATTAGTGAATTATTAAAATATAATATCTAGATTCTGTAAATACTAGCTAAAAAGATCTTTAGTAAAAATATTAATATTATTAATATAGACATTAATAATTTTTTAGAGCAAACTAGTAAGTAAGCGTTTAAATATACATTAATTATAAGTAAGTAAGTTTTTAAAGCTTATTAATATTATATAAAATATTTCTAGGCTTTTATATAATATTATTATAATTTAATATTAGTTATTAAGATATAGAAAGTACTAATAAAAACTAGAAATAAAGTTAATAAAGGAGATATAAATAGTTTAGGCTATTATAGTAAGGATATTCTTTTAAAGAGGCAAGAGATATATATTTGACTTTATAATATTATTTAAATATGTCTACTTCTTCTTTCGCATAATGCTTAACTTACTACTTACTTAAAATGTGCCCTCTTCACAAGCGAATCGCTTATCTTCTATTAATAAGCAACCTACCCAAATCCTATAGCCCTTTACTCTACTCCTCTCCTCTCCTGTTCTCTCTAATAATAGAACGCAAAGAACCAGCCTTCTTAGCACGATCGAAAAACTCAAATCTTTGCTCTTCCTCCTCTCTCTGTTACCTGATAATCTATTACTCTCTCTTCTTACCCCTTTTCTCCTAGCTGTCTGTGCGTACCTTTAAACAGCCCTACATAATTCATCCTTAGTTGAGACTAGACTAGAGAAAATTAAAGCCTTTATCTTAGGCATTAATCAGAAAGTTACCCCTAGCCCTGTAAGCTACACACAGGTAATCTGTACTAGTCTTACAAGCGCTGTCGTTCTTTATATGCCTACTTAATCAGAACCTCTTTATATTAATAACTAAATTCTAGTTAAGGTCTCTTTAGAAGATGCTTACTTACTTAAACTTTTTTCCTTTAAATAAATTATAAAAAGGCTATAAATAAAAAGAAATAATCTTACTAATACTCTTAATATAGTTATAATTAAAAAGCTACTAAGTAATAACCTTATACTTTAAGCTAAAAATGTCTTAGCTAAGATATGCCTTTAATTAAACCTTAATTAAACTAATAAGATTTGCTTATTAGTTAAGATCTATATCTAACCCTTTATTATACTTATTTATAGCATTAGTATTATTAGAAAAAAAGAATATAACTTTAACTTTTTAACTAAGAATATTAAGGCTAAGAATAAGAAGCTTTATCTTAGCCTCTTAATTAAAAGAGCCTTCTAGCTTAAGAGGCTTAATTAATTTAAGGCTTTCTTTTTTTTAATTATTAAGGTTATATACTCTTTATAAGTAAACTATATAATTTCTAAAGAGATTATTTTAATTATTCGCTTGCCTAGCCTAGATTAAAGATATAAAATACATTATTATTATAAGAAGTTAAAAACTGTTTTTTTACTCTTCTTTTCTCCTCTCCTCTTTCTCTCCTTTTTCGCTTATCTTCTTATTTATCCTTAGCTCTTAAATATTTAACTATAACTGCCCTCTTAACTCAGGATCACTTACAGAATAGACTCTTATAAAAAAAGGCAAAAAGAAAAAGATAGCCTATTCTATAGGCCGCCTAGCTAAAGCGACTATTATTAATATTAACTTTAGAATAATTTATTCTTTTATCTCTCTAATTAAGACCTTAACTTCTTCTAACTAATTATAGACCTTAGGTACTACACTCTTTAGCATATCACAGGCTATTAATATAATACCCGCCTGCGAATTATAAGCGTTCCCTAAAGTAAATATAAAAGACCCTAATATTAAAGTTACTTGCTCTTAACCCTCTTAATAATATATACTTTCTAAGTCCTTTAATATAATGTTAATAAATCTAGATTAAAAGTCCTTGCCCCTCTCTTCTAAGACTTAGGAATTAATCGTATAATATAATAATAGTCTAGGAACTATAGCGTAACCCTATTAGTAATATTATCTATAACCTAGTTAATAATAAGTTCTACCTAGTTGATCTAAGAGCTAAGGAATTAAGAGTATGCTGCTATATAAATAAGAGGATCTTAATAGATTCTTAGATAAAACTCTTTTACTTAAATAATCTAGTTATAGTTACTTTATAAATCATAAGTAACTTACGTATAATTAATATTTATAACTATTATAACCCTCCTCTTATCTACTATAGTAATACTAAGAATTATAACACGCTTAATATGCTCTCCTAAGCTCTTAATATACTAAGAAAGCATATCCTTTTAAGCGACTTTAATCTATATTACCTATTCTAATATAGTCCTTCTTATTTATATTAATATCTCCTCTCTAATATATTACTAAGTCACATATATAATATAAGTGTCTTGCTTACGCTTCCTCTTAGAACTATTACTAGAGATGTTTACTTAGGACAATCTGCTTAAAGAACTACTATTAACCTTATCTTTCTTATAAACTCTTTACTAAATTAATTAATAGGCTATAAAATTATATCTAAATTAGAATAAGGGTCAGATTATTTCCTAATTTTAATAGAATAGGAATAGCAAATCATTCTTAAATTATATTTTATTTATAAGTAAAGAATATAAAAGAAGATAAACTAGAAAAAATTCTTAGACTTATTAGATAAAATATTAGTTTTTCTTTACTCTCTTTCTCTTTATAATAAAGAGGAAATTAATAAGTATATTAATACGCTAATAAACTTAATAAAATAAGTAATTAACAAGTCTACTTTATAGCTATGCCTTAACTTATTCTTAAAATTATATTAGATTATAAAGTACTCAGAGGCTATTAAGCTTTTCTAAAGACTATATTATTATTATAATATTACCTATATAGAATAAGCCTAAGAGGCGTTTACTAGAGCCTATAATAAGAAGAGTAATATAATAGCTAAAGCTAAATATATAGAGTTTAGATAATATATATAAGAAGCAGACAAATTATAAGAAAAGCTATAGCAGACTATTTAATAAGTGAGACAATAATCCTAAGGGATCTTTATACAAGCCTTATTCCTTATTCTTTATAGGAATAGAGTAACTGCCTTAGAACCTAAAGTAAAAGCTAAATTACTTTATAACTATTACTTTCCTCTTCCCCTTTAAGTAAATCTTTCTAATATCTAGAGCTTTATTTACTTAGAACTTATAAATATTCTGCCTAAACTAACATAATTAGAAATTATATAAGCTATTTTAAAATCTAAAAAAGATAATGCCTTAAGACCTAATAATATTCCTAACTAGATTATTTATATAATTACTAATAAGTAACTAGAACTACTTACTTACCTATTTAGTATATATTACTGTCTAAGAGTCTACTTTATAGCCTTTAAATGTACTATTATAATTATTATTTATAAACCTAGAAAACCTGATTACTCTAACCTAAGAGGGGGTGGCTGGGGGGGGGCTGGCGGGGGGCTGACTGAAGTATTAGAAGTAATAATTATAGAATATATCTAATTCACAGCTAAAAAGTACTCTCTTCTCCTAGATATATAAATAGGAGTAAGGCAAATAAGATCTATTAAAATAGCTCTTTAATTAATTACTAACAAAATCTATACTATATAAAGGGCTAAACGCTATAGAGTAACTTTACTACTTAGCTTTAACGTCTCTAGTATCTTTAATTATGTTTTTTACAAAAGGCTTATCTATAATCTTTAAAAGAGACGGATTCTCTTAAAGATTACTAATTAAGTTAAGGACTTTCTTTAAGATAAGGAAATTAAGGTCTGCCTTAACTAATTTATATTAGAAAGTAGTAGAATATTTATAGGCATCTTGTAAGGCTCTTATATCTCTCTAATCCTTTATCTATTCTATAATGCCGACCTCCTTAATATATACAAGAACGTATTGCTTTATATAAGTGTTACAGACTTTGTTAATAATATTAACATCCTTATATATAGTTTAAGCATAGAGCAGAACTACAGAAACCTTAAATATATATACCTTATATGTAAGTTATAGATAATCTATTACAGGTCCTTCTTTAATTTTATATATAAGTTGTAGATAACCTGCTATAGGTCTTCTTTTAATCTGTCTAAATATAATCTAATCTACTTCTCTTATATGCCTAAGAGATTTAATATACTAGCTAAATTATTACTATCCTTTGTAAACGCAAGCCTTAATCCTAAGCTAGATGTTAGAGTACTTAAGATCTAGCTTGACCTAATATTATAATAAAAACCTTATCTCTATATAGTTAAAGCGTAAGTAATTTATTACTTAAGCGCCTTAAAAATACTATCCGGCTCTACCTAGAGCTCCTCTATCTTCTCAAGGCTTTAGGTATATATATTAGCTACTTGACTAGCGCTACTCTATAGTTATAACGCCTAATACGCCCTAAAGAGTATAATAAGGCATAGAAAAGATATTAAAAATAAACTATAAGCTATTTAAGAACGTTGCCTTTAGGCTATTATAAGAGCCTATAAAGCTACTATTATATAGGCGCTTAAGATTAAAACGTTTACTCTCTTAATATATCTTTATATAAAGATGTCTATAGCTAACTTAACTTGTTATATATTAGTAATAGACCTCTATAGCATAATTAAAATAATAGTAAGCTATATTTATTAATAAGGTTAAGATAATAAAGATAAGTAAGCTAAGCCTTTTATTACCCCTTTTTATTTAATAAAAGAATAGATAAAAAGCTATATAAGTAGCTTATCTTGTCTTAAAGTAAGGAATTTAGGCACTAATCTCTTATAACGCGCTTTTCTTAATGTTAAAATCGTCTCTTTAAAAGAGATAGTAACTTAGTTATATATATATTTTTTTCTATTTACTTTTTAAAGATATTTATTTAGCTATTAAAAAGCTTAAATAAAAGGAAATCTTAATTAAATTATAATTGTTACTTAAATATAAAGAGATTAAGGGCAATAAAATAACAAATAATTATATAAATAAAGTAATAAGGGCTATAGGCCCCCTTTAAGAGCTTATAACTTATTTTCTCTTTATAATTAAAAGGATTATAAAAAGAAGAGTTCAGGAACGCTAAGACTAGTCCTAGGAAAACAGAATACAAACTTGCAGAATCGCTAAGCTCTCCTCTTATGTTTCTCCTGTAAATTACAGGCTTTATACTAGCTAGCATAGATAACTATATTAATAAAGTAATAAGAATTATAGGCTCTTTTTAAGAGCTTATAACTCGCTTTCTCTTTATAATTAAAAGAATTATAAAAAAAAGAGTTTAGGAGCGCTAAGACTAGTCCTAAGAAAACAGAGTACAAATCTACAGAATTACTAAGCTCTCCTCTTATATTTCTTCTGCGAATTACAGGCTTTATACTAGCTGATCAAATGTATATAGTGCCCTACTAATCTAGCTTAGGACTAGAGTAATCAGATTTAATGTCTTCCTCTTTAAATGCTAAGTACCCTCTATACTTAGCCCTTATTACAGGTGCGAGTTAGGGACTATAACAGTACAGCACGTCCTCCTCTTCTGCTCTATATAGTCTCTGCTCCGGAGATGCGTCTTAAGCGACCACTTGTTTACTGACATCCGGAAGCTCCTTAATAACTATAAAGAAGCGACTTAGGCTATTCGCTTTATCCTTTAGACTAATCTGCTAGCCTAATTCTCCCTAGTTGTATATGATTTGCAGGCAATGTGCTCTTAAGTCATCTGACTTTATTGTTCTCTTTTATTAACTTTTTTCTGCGGTTATATAAAGCCCCTAAAGCTTATCTTAAGTATATTGTCTCTTTAATTATTATTTATTTTATAGCTCTTTATATAGTCAGGCCTATATAGATTTACATAATAAATCTGAAATAGGTTAAAGAAAAAAAAAAAAAAAAAAATGTTATTTAAAGGTTATAAATCTATTACAGGTCTAGCCTTCTTTATAGCTTCTTTAGAAGTGTATTTGTAGACTACAAACACTAATAAAGAGTAAGAAGAGTACTTTATTAGCGCTATTTGTCCTAGTTAGATATTCTTATTAAACATATTATTAATAGCTTGCTTTATATATAGAGCATTATAATAAGGAGGTTAAGGCTTAAGATTATATTCTAACTTAGAGGCGATCTTAATATATAGTTATTCATCCTTTAGTTAGTATGCTATACTAGAGCTATTATTAAAGATAACTATAAAGCGCTTAGCTAGCTTTTGAAGCTGCTTTTATTAATTTAAAAGCAGCTTTTTATTAATATATATCTCTTAATAAGTAGAAGTAAAGGAGTTAGAGACGACTATATCCTTAGAAAGCTTATATTAATATTCAGAATAGTATACTTTTTATAGCTAAGTAATACTTATGTCCTTAGCCTTCTTTGCAGATTTAAAGTCGTTTACTATAAAAGCGAAGGTCTTTAAACTGCCTATATAGTTTAGTAACTCTTGACTTAGAAAACTATTAAGCACCTTTGTAGCCTATATTATATATATAAAATTTTCTTTGCAGATTAACTCTATTATATTAAGTATTATATTACACTTAATCTAATAAGACGTAATATCTTAATTCAAAAATATAATTATGTTCTAAGTAACTAAAACTACTCTATCTGATATCTTAGAATAACAAGAGCTAAACAAAAAGTTTACTTTGCTAGAATAATTTATTTAGAGAGTAACTTAGCCTATAAAATTAGTAGAGATAATATAGTCTCTTCTTATTTAAATAACAAAATTAGCTGTTAGCTCTTAAGTTATTTATAAGTAGACTATAATAATAGTCTTTCTAGCCTTATTAAATTAAGAAAATATAACTAATTAATAAAGGATATCTAGAATCAGATTTTAGGCTTTAATATAATTAGTACTAATAAGTAGACTAATATCTAAGTCCTTAAAAATAAGGGCTTTAATTTTGAGCTTTAAGAAGATTCCTTAATTACTTTAAAGATAAAAAATAAACTTTGCTACCTTAAATACCTTCTTTTTTCCTTTAATGCCTTAAATAACTATCTAATTAATAGCCTTAATAAAGTAAGGCACTTTATTTAAGAGCTTGTAATTTATTACTAATTAGTTAAAACTAGAATTAACAATAATTATAAAGGTTTATAAAGAATTATTATTAATACTTAAGTAGACTTTAATATAAGTCTTTATATTATTAGTTATATCCTTTAGTTATTTGCTTTTTAATTTAGTTATAAAGTCTATTATTAATAGAACCTCTTTAATAGTATAAGTACTAAAAACCTTAAGATAATTATATAGTTAATTGCTAGATAAAAATGACTCTTTGTATTCTTAGTATATAATTTCAAAGTTAGCTAATATCTCTTCCTTATTAGTTTTGTTATCTTTTTTGCTAGAGTTCTTATTATATTTTTTCTGCTATATTATAAAGATGCGCTTAAAACATTAGTATTCCTTATTAAGCTCTTCTTTAAAAGATTTATTCTCTTTAGTATTAAAAGCCTTCTTCTCGTCCTTAAGAAGGCATTTATAATTCTAATAATTAGCTTTTAAGCCTCTAATAAAGCATTTTGTATAAGGGTATAGCGGACAAGAGCTAAAAGTAACGTCTTTAGCTTTAGTAAAGATATTAAAGCGCTGCTTAGCCTTTTTCTTGCCTTTTTGCTTTTTATAGCCTCTCTTATATAATTTTTTAGTATATTAATTAGGTCTAAAGGTTATAGAGTAATTTAGTATGGCTTAAGAGCTATAGTAAAGTTCTTTAGCCTTAGCTTTTTTTTTATAAAGATATTAATAATTATTTTATATCTTTTATAAGAGATTATAAAAACTTTATAAGCTTAAGTAATTATAAGCAGTTATAGAAAGTTTTAACTTAAGTATATATTAGAGGCCTTTGTAAACCCTTATAATAATATCTTCCTTAGAGATTATACTAGTAATTTATAGCTTACTAACTTTTTTGTTAACATACTTAGTTAGTAAATAATTTTGGCTTTAGCAAAATACTTCTTTATCTATAGCAAAGCGTAGCTATATATTAGTATTTATTAAGTCTTATTTAAGTAAAGTAACCTAATATTTTAGAGATTTTAATAGCTTATTTTTTTCTATAGTTAAGAGAGCTAAGTACTATATATATATTATCTTATTATCTAAGTAATAAGATAAGAGTATAATAAGCTTAAAGGTATTATTATCTTAGTAGATCTTCTGAGCGTTAGTAATTTACTTTATAAAGATGTAAGCTAACTTCTTATTCTTATAATTTATAAGTTTAAAAAGATATACCTTAAAAGACTTAAGAGTCTCTGCTTTTACTACTACTGTTAAGGCCTAAATCTTATTTATAAGTTAATTTATAGATTCTTTATACCTTATATTTATTTACTTTATTATCTTTCTAAAGAGTTATAAATCTATAACTATAAATATAAGATGTATAGTCTTGCTTATTTCCTCTACTTCTTCCTTCTTATCTGCCTCTTCAGGTTTACTATCTGTATCTGCTTTCTTAGTTTCACTTTTATTCTTTATAAATAAGGCTTGACCAGTAGCAGGGTCGCAGGTATAGAGAGGTTATACTATATATATAAGCGCTCTATAAGACTTATATTTGTGCCATCTAATAAACAACTAGTAAGGACGAACTAGACTAGCCTGTTTTAAGGATTTCTGCGACTTCTGGATGTCAGGCGAGTCTTATCTTATGTACAGGCGTCTAGGAGGGCAGTGTTAAGTTACTTAAGAAGAAAGAGGGGGGGAGGGGAGGGACGTTCTGTAGTAAGAGCCTTAGACTTAACAGTAAAGAGGCAAGAGATTAAGAGGTTTTTAACAAGGTTATCTAGGTCAAAATTTCAAAGTTTAAGCTAGTAAAACTGCTTAAGATAAGGAGCTAGCCTAGCAAGTTATTAGTAAGCTTGCAGGGATACCTAACAAGTTTAGGGGGATTAAATTTCGAAGGATAAGCCTTGATAAAGTTCGAAGATAGGCAGAGTAGCTGTAGCGCTTACAACTAAGCATTTACTAGCGTGTCTATTAATTATTATATAGAAAGCTATATAATAAGGGTATTATAAAAGCGAAGGAGATTATAAAGAAGCTATAGAAAGCAACTATATAACTATTATTAGTTAGTATAAAAAAGGATAAACTATCTAAGTACTATAGAGGCCAGGATAGAGATATAATACGTAGGGCGCCAAGTCTACCCTAGCTCTTAGCCCTAAGGCCGGATATAGTATAGCGCTTATAGAGTATTTAGCTGTATATGTATAAGCAAATACTTAGCTAATGCCATGCCCTGCTGTAACAGAGACTCTCTAAGTAATATAAAATAAGAAGCTATTATACTCTAGAGCAACTTAAGTGTAAGAGCCTTTATAAGGCGTAATATATAATAGTAGCTACTAAACAAGGACAGAGCTTCTTAAAGAATTAGCCTAGACTTATTATAAGACTATTTATATAGCCTAAGAAGACAAATATATATATTAATATATAAAAGAGTTAAGAATAGTTATCTTACTTATACTAAAAGCCTATAAGAAGTATATATTCTGTATATAAACTAAAGCAATATTATTTTAGTTATATACTTATGTTATATACTTAAAAAGTAAATAAGAATTTACCTAAATAAAAAGGGCTTAAGTTACTCTTTATTATAAAGATTAATCTTTAAAATAACTAGTTATAAAGAGTTACTTCTAAGTAAAGTAAAGTAAACCTTAAGAAGACCTATAAATAAGCAACCCTTTAAGAGAGATAAAGCTTAATAAGGCTTTATTAAACTTTAAGAATAAGTAATCCTATACATAATTACTTATATATACTTATTAAATTTTAAGAATAAGTAAAGTATATAAGATAATAAAGTATTTATAACTTAGTAAGCTATATAAATTATATCTTAATAATTAGATAGACTAAAAACTAAATTAGAGATCTAAGATAAGATAAATATATTAAACTCTAATATAATAAATTCTTATTCTTTAGCTATTATAATTAGTTACTAAGTATAATAATTAAATATAAGTTATTATAAAGCTATCTAATAAGCTTAAAGAGTCATTATAATAAGACGTCTCTTTAACAAAGATCTTTTAGTATTTATTCTTACTAAATCTTTAAGGATTGCTCTTAAAAAGAACAAAGACTAGTTATAAGTAATTATATCTTCTACTAAAGTTCTTAGCACTACATTCTCTATTTTTATATATAGAGTAAGAGTTTAAAGAGTAAACATAAATAACTAGTTATAAATAATTATAGAGATCTATAAAAACAACTAATAACTATATCTAAACCTTAAAATCTTATAAATTATATAGCTTAAAAAGATACTTTTAGATATAAAGTAGTATAATTTACTAATTTTAGAAACTACTAATCTTAAAATAATAAATTATTAAATAAGTATAATAAATTATAAAATATGTCTTTTTCTTTTATTCTAAGTTTATATTAAGACTTAATTAGCTAAGATAAGTCTTAACTAAGAGTTAAGTCTAAAGAGTTTGTTAGGTAAAATAAGAAGTATAGTAATAGATATAAGTATGTCTTAAACTTAGATATAAGTTAATAACATAAGTTGACTACAAAGACTATAAAACTATCTAGGAAATGAGCATGCTTATATAGACTAGAAGATTTGTGCTCATGAGTATTTACAACAGAATACCTTGTAACATTATTTATGCGGAGACGTTCTTAAGCGTTGCTCTTATAGAGACGTCCTTAAGCATTGTTCCTAAGTGCTTATGTCTGAGCACCTCTGAACACTACGTCAGAGGGTACTAATCTTGTAAGTAGTTCAGGGTCTAATAGGCTTGTCTAAGCTTGTTATAGCTTCTTTACAGAGCGCTAGGCAGTCCCTTAGTGCCTGTTTATACTTAGCATATTTATATACTATAATACTATTCCTTCCTCTTATTAACTTAGTCTTATAAACTAAAAAAGTATCTTATAACTTCTGAGGTTCTTTTAATTCTTTCTTTTATAATACTTTTATCTGCTTTATATATTAGTAAACCTTTTTCTTATATTTATAATTAGACTTTTGTTACAAAGATAATTTTTTAGAGTTATTAAATTAATATACCTTATTTAATATATAAGTATAATAAGAAATTATATTTCTTTTTCTTATATTCCTTAAAGTATTTATATTATATAGTAAAGAGTATTCCTTATAATAGAAACTATTTAGAGGATATACTCTAAAAATTAGAGTTAAAGCAAACTTATTTAAAGGCTACTTATTTTTATATTATTACAGAGGTATTACACTTTATTACTAAAGTAGCAAGTTTAGATTAGTATATTAAGTCTTTAAAAAAGGCTTAAGATTAAATAATTAAATAAGAGGCTCTTTCCTTAAAATAAGAAGAGCTTTATTAAGAGCTATAATCTAATACTGCTAGAGTTAACATTTTTAATAAATAAAAGCTAGCTGCTCTAATGTTCTTTTTGCCTAATCTAAGTTCTAGTGGCAGTAATTTATAAGTGTCTCAAGGCTAAGGTTTGTCTTTAGTTCTTATATGTTTTCTGAATCTGTGTATCCTGACTATTTAATTAGATAGTAAGGTTTACTATTAATATTTTGTTTATCTAAGACTTTCTCTACCTTATACTCCTAATCTTAAGTTTTATTATCTAGTTAGATTTCTG
>NW_006916032.1:0-7282 GCF_000464535.1 Endocarpon pusillum Z07020
CTTTATTTTCTAATATATGTTATACTTATTTATCTATTCTTAAACGAATTTGTTTTTATTAATCTCTTAATGTTTAGCTAATATTTCTTTATAATATTTATAAAGTATTATATTCTTTATAAAGTTAGCTATATATATTAGTCCTTTATATAAGATTAGTTTATTATCTTATATTTTAAACGCTAGATAGTTTTTAAGTTTCTTCTTAATTTCCTTTATTAATCTATCCTTTTAGTATGCCCTAATAAACTGTTTCTCTTAATCTTAATTAGAGATTATAAAAGTAGCTATAAGCACTAAATTATTATATTTTATTAATTTGTCTAGGTTTAATTATAGTATTAATCTAAATAGTGCTTTAGTATTCTTAGAGTAATTTATATATCTGTTAAGCGTGTCTGCTTTTATATTATTATTCCCTTTTTTATAAGAGATCTTAAAGTTATATCTTGATAATGTTTCTGATTATCTGACTTATCTCTTATTAAGTTTCTTAGTTGTAATAAAGTAGAGTAGATTTTTGTGATCTGTATATACCTTTATTAGGTACTTAGATCCTTTTAAATATATACGTTATTTATTAAATGCTATTATAATAGTTAAGAGTTCCTTATTATAGATCTTATAGTTAAGTTCCGCTAGAATCATTTTTCTTAAGTAAAAGGCAACTAGCCTTAGTCGTCCTTTGTTATCTAATTAACTTATACATATTCTTATAGCATAGTCTGATGCATCTGTTTCTAAGACTATTTGCCTCTCTAGGTCAAATGTCACAAGTATAGAAGCGGACGTGAATCGTCTCTTTAACTCCTGGAATAAAGACTTTGCTTCTATTCCTTAATAGAAGGATTAATCTTTCTTGGTTATCAAAGTCAGTAGTGCTATAATCTTTGAATACTCTTTAATAAACCTCTTGTAGAAGTTCGCGAATCTGAGGAAAGATTATATTTCCTTAATATTTTTTAGTTAAGGCTAGTCTTATACTGCCTTAACTTTGGATTCATCTATCTGAATTCTACTTATAATTAAGATATAATCTAGGAACTTTACTTTCTTTTTATGAAATTCATATTTCTTTAGTTTGACTAAGAGATGTGCCTTCTTTAGAGCACAAAGCACTTGCTTTATATGACTCTTGTATTCCTCTTTTGTTTTTGAGTAGATAAGGATATTATTAAGGTATACTATAACAAAGATGTCTAAGAATTCTCTTAGGACATTATTAACTAAGGCTTAAAATATTGCAGGTATATTTGTTAACCTAAATAATATAATAAGATATTTATAGTAACTATATTATGTATAAAACACGGTCTTTTATTTCTCTTCTTCCTTTATTCTGACCAGATTATATACTCTTTATAAGTTAAGTATTATAAACTATTCTGCTTTACAAATTCTATTATAGAGTTCTAAGATAAGTAATAATATATATTAATTCTTAATTATAATTGTGTTTAGCTATTTATAATTCACATATAATCTTAACTTTTTGTTAGGTTTTAGTGTAAACAATATCAGGTAACTAACTAAAGATATTAAAGGTCTAATAAATCCTTTTTTGAGGTTTTTATCTAGATATTCTTTAGTTTTCTTTAATTTTCTTTCTGAAAGTCAGTATATTAGTTTAAATACTAGTTTAGTTCCAGATTCTAAAGATATCTTATAATTCTAAGATTAATATTTAGGTAAGGCTATACTTTCTTTATCTTTCTTAAATAACTTCTTAAATTCCTTATATTCTAGTAGGTAGTTATTAAGACTATCTAAAGCTTCTAAGGTTATAGGTTATATCTATATAACCTTAGTAAAGTATGCCTATATATTAGGTATCCTATACTTATAATTATGAAACATTAATATATATAACTTCTAATTAATTACTAGATTATAATATGTCAATCAGGGTTTCCTTAATATAACATTATATTTAATCTGAGTAATATTTATTATTATTTCTTTATAATGATTCTTAATCTGTAATCTTAATAATTACGTTTCTATAGTAATCTGACCTTGTCCTTCTTTAATAGATAATCTATTAGCTAGCCTTAGCTAATAAAGGTTTTCTTATGAAACATTAATATATATAACTTCTAATTAATTACTAGATTATAATATGTCAATCAGGGTTTCCTTAATATAACATTATATTTAATCTGAGTAATATTTATTATTATTTCTTTATAATGATTCTTAATCTGTAATCTTAATAATTACGTTTCTATAGTAATCTGACCTTGTCCTTCTTTAATAGATAATCTATTAGCTAGCCTTAGCTAATAAAGGTTTTCTTTATCCTTAGTAAGAGTTTAATTCTAAAATATATACTCTTATAAGATATAGTTCCTTATAGTTTCTGAATCTATTATAATCTTTGCCTTCTTATTATTTAAAAGTATATATAATATTATATATTATAAGTAATATACGTCTAGCATTATAATTATTTATAATCTTTTTTTATGTCTTTTAAGTTATCTCTTTAAAGGACTTCCTAATTTTTTGACTCTTTTAGTGTCTTATAAGTATGTATTCCTGTAATCTAGCATCTAAGTGTCTTATAGTAAAGAGTTCACACCTCTTTAATATTTATTACTAGGTAAATATTCAAACTTTCTCTTTCCTCCTTAGTGTAATTCCTAAAATATATATATTTTTTATATTCTTTATAATAGAGGCATGACTAATTTAAGCATAAAAAGTATCTGTAAGGTTCTTGCTAAGTATAGTAATCTAAAACTATAGTAAAAGGTTTCTTGACTTTAGCGGGTTCTGCCTTCCTTAAATCGAATCCCTTGACGTCCTTATTGTTTTTAATTTCTTCTTGTGTTAGGCTTTAGATGATAGTCTCTCACCTGTGTTCAAGTTCGTTCAGCGTAATACTGTCTTAAAGGTCTCGCCTGTCTAACCCTTAATGTGCGTGAAATTCACTTTTGTTATAGTCTAAGCATTCCTTCTTCTTATAAAACTTAATTATAAATGCTTTCCCTTATTCCTTAGGTATTACGTCTGAATTATATATAATATATTTGTATTCTGCTACTAGTCTGTAGTCTTAATCAAAGTATTTAATTCTTGTTTATAGATTTATTAATAATTAGATATAATCTGGTTTCTTAATTTCTAAGACCTTTATATAGCTCTTTATAACTTCAGGTCCTGATTCCTTATTATTATTATCTGCTTTATACTCTAATTTATTATTATTATATATAAAAAGAGCATTAAGTAACTAATATAACCTTAGTTTCTATAAGTATTACCTTACATTATCCTTATTACTTAAATATATAATATAATTATTATTATAATAAGTAGTCTAAAATAGCAGATTATATAATGTTTTAGGTGTGCTTCTCCTTAGCTGTTCTTATAATATTTCCTTAGGGTCGCCTTTTTTGTCTATAGATTTCTTGTCTGCCTAATTCTTTCTTTAGGGCTTATAACTTTCTTCTTCCGGAATTCCTTCTGTAGCGCTTAACTCTTGATTCTTTTTATACTCTTTAGCATAATAGCCAGGCTTTCCGTACATTAGGCATAATCCTTTTTTATATCGCTCTGTCTATTATTTTCTAGAAACTCTCTACTTACTCTTTCTATCCTAATGTTTCTTAAGTGGTCCTGGTCTTTTCCCTTTCTTAGTTGCGTCTAAGTCTATTAGCATACTTTGTTCTGTAAGGTAATGCCCTAAGGTTTTATGTTTTGAACATTATATATTAGCTTAGTATTATACTAGAAATATAATATAGTTTTTCTTTTAGCCTTTTTCGAGTTGTCTTTTATAATTCTAATTATTTATTTTAATTGTTATTTTGATCAAAGATAATAATTCGCTTAGTCAGTTAATCTTAGATAGATTATCTTTCACTGAATCCTTTAGTCCTTTGTAAAAGATGGCTGCTAGTGTAGCATCCTTCTAGTTGACTTGTAAGGCGATCTAGTAAAACTTAGAAGCGTAGTTTACAGCAGATCCCTTTTGTCTTATACGTAGTAGGTCTTATTCGGCTTTCTTAACTATATCTACATCCTTATACACTTATTTAATCTTAATTACAAAATTAATAAAACTATAAAAGATTTATTACGTATCTAGTTCTTAATCCTCTAATGCTTCCTTAAGCTTGTCTTTAAGATAAGGTTTAAACTAATTATATGTAGCCTCTTAAAGAAAGATAACTATATATAATACTTTCTTTTTATTTGTATTTACTACTTATATATAAAATAAGAAGTTAATTTTTAGTTGGTTCAAGAATTCTTAAAGTCTCTTTCTGTCTTTATAAAATAAGTCTAGTAACAACTTTGAATTATGCGTTTCTTCCTTAGCCCTTAATAATAGTAATAAGTCCCCTAAGGCTACTAATATAGTATATGCCTTAGGTGACATATATAATATCTGTTTAACTATACTCAGTATTCTTAAGAATAATAATTAAAGTGTTAGGGCTTAACTAGTTAAGACAAGTCTTAACTAAAAGCTAGGTCCAAAGGGTTAGTTAGGTAGAACAGGAAGTGCAGTAAATAATACTAGAATGTCTTCAACTTAAGTATAAGCTAATAACATAAGTTAACTATAAAGACTATAAAACTATCTAGGAAACGAGCATGCTTATATAGGCTAAGAGATTCGTGCTCTTAAGTGCTCACAACAGAACACCTTATAACATTGCTTATACAGAGACGTCCTAGAGCGTTGCTTATGCAGAGACGTCCTTAAGCATTGTTCCTAAGTGCTTATGGATAAGCACCTCTGAATACTACGTCAGGAAGTACCGACTTTATAGGTAGTTCAGGGTCTGGTAGGCTTGTCCAAGCCTGTTATAGCTTCTTCGCAGAGCGCTAGGCAATCCCTTAGTGCCTGTCTATGCTTAGCGTATTCACATGCTATAACAATAAGTATACTTATTTTCTAGGTAATTTTATAGTCTTTATAATTAACTTATATTATTAGCTTATACCTAAGTTAAAGACATCCTAATATTATTTATTATATTTTCTATTTTATTTAATTAACTTATTTAAACCTAGCTCTTAATTAAGACTTATCTTAACTAGTTAAGCCCTAATACTTTAATTACTACTCTTTAGAATACTAAGTATAATTAAATAAATACTATACTTGTTACCTAAGGCATACACTATATTAGTTGCCTCAGGACCTACTACTATTATTAAGGGCTAAGAAAGGAATGTATAGTTTAAGGTTACATTACCAGATCTCTTTTATAAAGACTAAAAGAGACTTCAAGAATTCTTAAACTAATTAAGAATCAACTTCTTATTTTATATATAAGCAGTAAACACAGATAAAAAAAAAGTACTATATATAGCTACTTTTCTTTAAGAAGCTATATACAACTAGTTTAAACCTTATCTTAAGGACAAGCTTAAAAAAGTATTAGAGAATTAAGAACTAAATATATAATAAATCTTTTATAATTTTGCTAACTTTATAATTAAGATTAAATAAGTATATAGGAATATAGATATAGTTAAGGAAGCCGAATAAGACCTATTATATATAAGGCAGAAGGGATCCGCTATAGATTATACTTCCAAGTTTTACTAGATTGCCTTATAAGTTAACTAAGAAGATGTTACACTAGCAGCCATCTTTTATAAAGGACTAAAGAATTTAATAAAAGATAACCTATCTAAGATTAACTAACTAAGTAAATTATTATCTTTAATTAAGATAGCAATTAAGTTTGATAACTAGAATTATAAAAGATAACTTAAAAAGGGCTAAAAGAAAAGTTACATTAATTTTCTAGTACGATATAAGGCAAACATGTAATGTCTAAAGCAGAGAACTCTAGGATATTACTTTGCAGGAAGAAGCATACTAATAGACTTAGACGTGACTAGAAAAAAAAGAAAATAAGAGCTATTAAAGAAGAGTTAAAATAAGAAAAGCAAATAGAGAATTTCTAAGGATTAATAGATAAAAAGATGCAAGAAAAGCTTATACCTACTTTGCAGAAAACCTAGTTATTTTACTAAAGAGTATAAAGACTCTAAGTAACAGCTAAGTACTATTAAGGGAACTCTTAAAGACGAAAGTTATAAGCCTTAAAGAAAGAACTAGGCAAACAAGAAATCTATAAAAAAGAAAGGCAACCCTAAGGAAATACTATAAAGATAACTTAAAAGAAGTATGCTAGAAACATTATATAAACTATTATCTTAAACTACTTATTATAATAATAATATAATATTTGACTTAAAGAAGCAAATAGTCCTAGAAATAGATGTATTAAACTATACTATAGGTCTTAACGAATTTTGATGTTCCTAACGCTAAGGCTGCAGCACTGTGCTATAATTTTGACGTTCTTAATGCCAAGGCTGCAGAAATAACCTCACCGCTAAACGCGGGTACCTCTTAACGCTAAACCCCTAATGGCAGGAGGACTACGCAGGGATCTATTCAGACCCACAAGGGATAACTAAGGAACTTAATAAGAGACAAGTTAGATAGTTAGAAACATTATTAAGATATAACTTTAAGATCTCTTATAAAAAAGAAAATAATAATATAAAAGCAGACATGTTTAACAGATATATAGATTACTCTAAAGATACTAAAGCACTATCTAAATTAATATTATAATTAAACCTAGATAGATTAATAAGATATAATAATTTAGTACTTATAACTACTTTTATAATCTCTAATTAAGATTAAGAAAGATAGCTTATTAGAGCGTACTAAAAGGACAGATTAGCAAGAGAAATCAAGAAGAAACTTGAAAACTACCTAGTGTACAAAATATAAGACAGCAAACTAATCTTATATAAAGGACTAGTATACATGACTAATTCTGTACAGAATATAATACTTTATTAGTATTATAAAGAAATGCTAGCTAGACATTAAAAAATTAATAAGATACTTAAACAGATTTTAAGATTATACTACTTCTTATAAATAAATAAATCCGTCTAAAAATAAATAAATAAGTACAATATATATTAGAAAATAAAGCACTTAAGACATAAACTATATAATAAAATATAGTTACTAAAGACACTAAAAGAAGCTTAGAAAGCAATAATAATAGACTTTATTATAAAGTTACTATTATTATAGAACTAAATAACAAAAGTAAAGTATAATAGTATTTTAATTATTACTAATAAACTTACAAAATATACTTACTTTATATTATACCTTAAATCTTTAATAGCTAAAAGTATAACTTACATATTTTTGTAATATATTTATACAAACTATAAGATGTTATTTAAGATAATCTCTAATAAAGATAAACTATTT
>NW_006916033.1:0-13400 GCF_000464535.1 Endocarpon pusillum Z07020
ATCTTATTATTAGAACTAGTACTAAAGAACGCAAGACTTACAGAAATTTAATTAGATAATAAAACTCAATAGCCACATATCTTTATTAAGATCTCTTTTCATCCTAAATTTCATTCTATTTCAGCTATATCAAGCCCTAAAAATAGCTCTTGATAGCTCCTGACATCCCTATCCTTATTAGCTCTGAATGAAGCTCAAAAGACGCCTTAGATCCTTCAAAATTAGTTGAAAAATCAGCTAAACAATTATATAAGTACGTTACGACCCTTAATAAAGATCTTCCTGTTCTAAGGAAAGAGCTTCCTGCTTAATCATTTGACCTTAAACCTTTTTTAAAGACTTGATACGCTAATCCAAACTCGTCACTTTAGCAATAGAGCGTAACACCTCTGTAATAGCGTAAGAACAAGCAGCCTCTAGACGAGTCCGCTCTAACTCTAACTTCTGGAACGCATCCTCTGAATAGTTTCTGTCATAAGAAACACCCTTCGCCATATAATACGAACACTTTAAGGAATGTGACGAAAAGAAACACGGCTTCTTGTTACGCTTGTATACCAAACAAGACATGTTAATCCGACAACCCTAGAGGGCTATCTTTGCAGCAAGAGCCTGACCACGAACACAAGAGGAAGGTTTACTGATACGCGAAGCAGATAGAGGCATTACAGAAGAAAGAATTGAAAGAACCTCAGAAATTGCAAGACACTCTTTTAGCTTGTGGGACCAAGCTAGTAAGAGGAGGGGATAGTGTTATAGCACGTGAACACGCTAAGTACAGACAGGCACTAAGGGATTGCCTAGCGCTCTGTGAAGAAGCTATAACAGGCTTAGACAAGCCTACCGGACCCTGAACTATTTACAAGGTCGGTACCTCCCGACGTAGTGTTCAGAGGTGCTCATCCATAAGCACTTAGGAACAATGCTTAAGGACGTCTCCGTATAAGCAACGCTCCAGGACATCTCTGTATAAGTAATGCTACAAGGTGTTCCGTCGTAAGCACTTGAGAGCACGAATCTCCTAGCCTATATAAGCACGCTCGTTTCCTAGATAGTTTCATAGTTTTTATAGTCAACTTATGTTATCAGCTCATACCTAAGTTGAAGATATTCTAGTATTATTCACTACACTTCCTGTTCTACCTAACCTGTGATGGATGGAGTATCTCCTCTGCTATGGCGCAGGAAATACACAGGACCAGCCACGCACTCGGATGGCAGCGCCGATAGCGTATCCACAATAGCACGCAGAACTCTTGCCGTCAAGCTACTATGCCGCTGATAGAGGCATCTGTACGGCACGTGGCTCCCTGTACGAGTACCATAGAACAGGAGATTAATACGACCCCTTTAGGGAAGTACAATCTCCTCCAGAGGGAAGCTATCGCTTCTGGCCCTGCAGATACTTTGTCGGATCCTCTGCGCAGGTTAACTAGTAGCACCCCTTGTGTTCGATGGAGGAGTATATAGAGTAGAGCGCTAAGGGAGAGTGGCGAAGTTCGCTATCCTTCCTTGAGCAACCGGAGACGGAGCCTAGACGAAGCCCCTCCTACGGATCAAGACGCCCTGCGCGCATTGATCGAACACGCAGAGAGAGCGACGGATGATCCATCGGCTCTTCCAGCCTTCATGGCACTGGTCAACGAGAATCAGACACACGCAGCGGCGTTTGTACTAACATTGGCAGCTGTCTACGAGGAAGAGAAAGCCCTCCGTCTGGAGAAGGAGGCTGAGCATCGAGAAGTCCTCCAGGAGAAGGAAACTTGGGAAGAAAGATACCAAGACCTTGACGGAGGCACCAGCATCGAGATTGAGGCTCTGAAGAATCGACTCCGTGACAAGGAGGAGATCATTCAGAACCTCCGCGACAAGGTTACGGCGATACCAAAGCCGCAAGTTCGAGTGGAATCTCCATCGGGGACTTCAACGGAACAAGAGTCGCTGCCTCAAAGGCAGGCCTCGTTGGAAGCGACTCCGAGCCCCTCGACAGTGCTTGGTACGAAGACAGAGAAGCTGCCTCATCCAGAGGTCTTTGAGGATGGATCTCCTCAGAAGTTTCGCTCTTGGTTGTCAGCCATGAAGATGAAGTTCATGGTTAACGCGGCGCTCTTTCCGACAGAGCTATCTAAGGTCGCCTATGTACAATCACGCACAGGCGGCGACGCTCAGGAATTGCTTGGGTCATATTTCGAGGACTTCAAGAGGGCCCAGATTTCAGATATATTCGCGGACCTTTCAACTCGATTCGATTCTCCGTTTCGACAAGAGACTGCTCGTAGGGAGTATCACTACTTACGGCAAAGGCAGCAGGACCTCGCTGCATTCTTAGGGGATTTCCGACAGCTTTCTCGCGAAGCAGAGGTCCGAGAAGAGGATCAGATCGTGGACCTTCGAGATAAGATTCGAGATGATCTGAAGCAAGTAATCATTCTCCGCAGATATGCATCAATTCAGGAGATGATTACAGACCTGACATACGCCAACATAAATAGTCGACGTATTGCCTCAAATAAACCAGCAGCTAGCGCCAACACGCCGGTAAAACCTTTGGTTCCTAGCACCTGTTAATCTGTTAGCGAATCAACAGCAAAGGAGGAGAGGCCAGTGGCTAAGCCACGACTTCTGAGAAATGTGTCTACAGTAAGGTGCTACTGTTGTAAGAAAATGGGACACTATGTGAAGGATTGCCCTCAGGCATAAGAGCAATCAGGAAAAGAGCTGCCCGCCACTAAGACGTTGTAAGCAGGCCTAGCAACGCAACTAATAGAGAAGCTATAGGGATCCCTGTTGCAGTAGCGGAGGGTAATTTCAAGGCTCTATTTCTGGTTGACGTTAGCGTTAAGAAGGGAAGAGAAAAATTGACAGTATTAGCATTATTAGATACAGGATGTCAGTTAAGCGCAGTTATAGACTATTAATTAGTAGAATAACTTTGTGAAAGATTACAAATTAATATAGTAGATCTGGCCAAACCTATTCCTATCTCTGATTTTGCTAGTGAGATCTATTAATCTATCTCTTAGGCCCTTTATTTGCTTATACGCGTTAGTAAATACCAGCAGGGATCGCAGATCTTCTATGTGACGAAGGCTGCGTACTTTATAATCTTGGGGAAGAAGTGGATAAGGCTATACAGCTGCATTCCAGATCCTAGGGATTTGTTAGTAAAGTTTACAGGGGATTGCGATTATAAAGAGCAACTTATATTCTAGCAGAACTGTAAGAGTCAGAGTAACAAGCCCAAGGCTGAGGAGGTTCTTCTAGTAGAATTTTAAGAATTCGCAGATGTCTTCTCAAAGGAGGCTTCTGATACTCTTCCGGAGCACAGGGAGGAGTACGACTATAAGATCAAACTGGAAGCAGGTGCCGAGCTGCTACAAACGCAGCCCCTGCGTAGGATGAGCCCAGAGGAGCTCAAGGTGGTCAAGAAATACATCAAGGAGCATCTCGAGAAGGGGTTTATTGAACCAAGCATCGCCTTGTTCGCATCACTAATTCTTCTGGTACGGAAACCCTAAGGGGGACTCTGTTTCTGTATCGATTTTAGGGATCTGAACGCTATTACAAAGAAGAATAGCTACGCCATCCCTTGGATTGACGAGACTATAAGTCTTCTTGGAAAAGCTATAGTCTTCTCTAAGCTAGATATGAGACTATAAGTCTTCTTGGAAAAGCTATAGTCTTCTCTAAGCTAGATATTCAACAGATATATTATCAGATTTGTTTAGCGACTAAGAAAGACTGCGAACTCACTACGTTTAGCACTGCGTATGGCAACTACTAATATAAGGTATTGTCATTCGGATTGACCTCTGCGCTAGCGACGTTCCAACGCTTTATGAACAAGAAATTTATAAAGGTGCTTGGAAAATTCGTTGTGCTGTACCTAAACGACATCTTGATCTTTAGCTAATTGAGAGAAGAACACGAGCAATACGTACAGAAAGTCTTACAGATTCTCCGCGAAAGTGATATTCAGGCTGACATCAAGAAATGCGAGTTCTATATATAGTTAGTGAAGTATCTCGGTTTGATCGTGACTCCAGAGGGCATTCGGATGGATCTAGAGCGTATACAAGTCGTTCGGGAGTGGGAGAAACCCAAGCCAGGAGATATCTGCGTGGTGTAGAGATTCCTAGGGTTTGTCAACTTCTATCGACGATTCTGCTTAGGATTCAGTAAGGTAGCAAGGCCGCTAAATGACTTATTAAAGAAGGATACAGGGCGTATTTAGGATAACTATTATACAGAGGCATTCCAGGCGCTAAAGGATCTGATTTCGAAGGAGCCAGTCCTAGCTTATTTCAATCCTAAGAAGGAGACAGTCATGGAATGCAACGCTAGTGATTATATTATTAGTAGTATACTTTCATAAAGAGGCAAAGATAAAGAACTCTATCTAGTAGCGTTCTTCTTAGTAAGCATAACGCTAGCAAAGCGTAATTACGCTATTTATAATAAGGAACTGCTAGCTATTATTCGCTGCTTTAAAGAATAGTTGCTAGAGCTATACTTATTAAGAGAGGATCTTATTTAAGTACTTACAGATCACAAGGCTCTAGAGTATTTTATGTTGACAAAGAAGCTAACATGTCAGCAAGCACGCTAGGCAGAGTTGTTATCTTAATACAACTTTAAGATCAGATATCGCCCAGGAGCTGCTAACGGAAAAGCTAACATATTAACTCAAAGGGAAACTGAGATCCTAAGAGCGAAGGAGGATCCTAATCTGCATTAGACTCTTCTGCAATCGGACATGCTGTCCGAGGAAGTGAAAGACGACCTAAAGATCTCGGTAGTACAGGCGTCGCTAGAGGAGGAAGATTTGCCGCTCTGGAAGAGGGTAGAGAAAGAGAATCGGGTTGACGAGACGTTCAACGCGATTAGGATAGAGAAACGAGTAGAGAACCCAAAGAAGAAAATATTTGGGTACAACATTCAAAATTGTGAAGACAAGGAAGGAGTACTGTGGTACAGAGAAAAACTGGCAGTACTAGCAGCAATAGTGACGGACGTGATTCGAGAGATCCATGAGAGCAAGGAGACTAGGCACTCAGGCCGTACAAAGACAAGGAAGGCCATCGCGAATAGTAGGTACTACATCTCGAATGGATACACGTTGGTCGGGAGATTCTTGCGGAATTGTCATGTCTGCAGGAGGACCAAACCTGTGCATCAGCTCCCTGCAGGCCTGTTGCAACCTCTTCCGATTCCTGAGCGCCCCTGGCAGGATATCTCAATGGATTTCGTCACGGGATTACCAACATCAGAAGGCTACAACGCTATTCTAGTGGTTGTTGATCAGCTAAGTAAGGAACGCTACTATATCCCTTGCACAGCTGTAGAAGAGGGCACGACTTCAGAGGAGACAGCTAAGATGCTATATAAGAATGTATAGAAGCTTTATAGGCTTCCTTAGATAATTGTATCTAACTAAGAGCCTTAGTTTGCTAGCAAAGTGTGAAAACAATAATACTAAATCTTAAGAGTTAAAGCAAAGCTATCTACAGCTTACCATCTATAAATAGACGGCTAGACAGAAGTCTCTAATACAGAGATGAAATAATACCTAAGGGCCTATATGGATTTTGCACAGAATAATTAGAATAACCTCTTCCTAAGCGCCGAATTTGCTGCAAATGCAGCAGTGTCTGAGTCTACATAGCTGTCGCCATTTATGAGCACACACGAATATTAGCTAAGGATGAGTTTTGACAAGCCTGAGTCTGCAGAGACAGCAAGGAAACGCGTAGCCCTAGGGAAGGCTAAGAACCTGGCAAAGCTAATGGAAAAGGTTTGGAAGTAGGCACAGGGGTACTTGAAGGTCGCGCAAGAGCGACAGCAAGAGCAGGCGAACAAGCACCGCCGGGAAATCGATTTCAAAGAAGGAGACAAGGTCTAGCTATCGACAAAGAATATTAGCACAACAAGACCTTGCAAGAAGCTGGATTCGAAATAGATTGGACCATTCCTTGTTGTGAAGAGACTTGGGCAGAGCTTTTTTAGGGTGTCTTAACTAGAGGTTCTATGTTATCTTATTCAAACTCTGTATAAATTAGGAGATGATCTAAGGATTAGTCTAGCTCTATTTCTATTTTATATTATATAAGTTATTATCTTAATACTATAGTTATAAAGGCTAGATTAATAGTTATTTATTTATATAAGTTACCTCTTTAATAATCTCTTATAATTATGCCTTATAATAATATAAGGTCTATATTTGCTTTTTATATAATGTTAAGAAGAGTATCAGCTAGCTTATATTATATAAAGTAAAAGGGCTTACCTTATCTTAAGTAATAAAGATTAAAGTCCTTTATAATAATTTGTTCTTCTAGCATCTTAAAGACTTCTCTTAATATATAAAAAGTTTTAGTTTCTTATATCTTTAAATAAGTAATTTGTTGAGAATACATGCTGATCAGCAGACTATAGTCTGTACTATTTAGCTATACATGTACAGCCAAATATTGCCTGATTAGGTTATTCCTAATCAGGTATAGTGCAGGATTTCCTGTACTACTAGCACAGAAAATATTACATAATCTGTGCGCTAGCAGGATCTATACTTGACGTGCAGATACACTGTGATCTCACTCTGCATGCAAGAAGTAACTATTAATAGTGTTGATAGCTGTTCCTAATCTGTATACCCGTTTAACAGGTTATAAGCCCGGTGTAGAACAGCTATAGACATTGACAGTAAGTAAAGGCTTAATTAAGATTACTAAACAAGCTGCTACTCCTGTAGCGAGGTATAGTTGTGTCATATTTAATTATGAAATGTGAGCAAGTTAAATACTCTAGGGCTATAGAATCACAAGTCTGTGGATTCAAGAGCAAAGGTATTAATTATGTTACAGTTTATCCTGAGACTCGGAAATCAGCTTATTACAGCTTATGAGTTAATTGATCCTATTAAGATTAACTAAGTATAATAGTAATCAACTAATATATTTCTTCTTTGCTCAAAAGTCTGTAATAATTAGAGTATATATTCCTTTTATCTTAATTAATTTAATTTTATATTAATTATTCTTTTATTCTATTATTAAAATAGATAACACTATAGTAAAAAGATGACTAATACTAATCCTTATATATATTAATCATGAATAATAGTTTAAACTCCTTACCTTTTACTTTTAAGTAAAAGAAATCTGGCTAGTATTAGTATATACTAAAGTACTTATTAAGAAGATAAAGAAGCTAGATACAAAGGCATAATACATTATCCATATCTGTATTAGAGACAGAGATCAGGAGCTTATAAAAGAATACGCATTAGTAAAGGAAGCGTAGGACATATTAAGGAAGAAATACACAAAGACAAGACTATTAATAAATAGACATTACCTATAGTAGTATATTAACTATTACAAGAAGCCTAAGGAGAGCATAAAAGATGCGTGAATAGAGATTCAGCACTTGAGAAGACGTATTAAAGTGACTAATAACTCACTTAAAACATTTACTACATAACATTAAATGTTCTAATAGCTTCTTGCTTCCCTTCCTCTGGAATATGATACTATACAAGATGCCATCAATAATTAGGAAGAGCATCTCCTTAATATTAAACCTCTTATGTAATGACTCCTTAAGAAAGAATTATTATTAAACGACACTCCTGTCGTCTTCAGGCAATATCGTCATTTATCAACAAGGTTCTAGTCATCCTCTAGCTGATAATTATCCCAAAGATTTATAACATATGAATGCCACTTATACTCTTAAGAAGGCACAACCTTACCTCGAGAACGCCTACTATGACAGCTGAAATATTTTGCCTATTAAGGAAATTATAAATAGCGAAACTGCCCTTACATTAAGGAGCATATAGAAGAGATTAGGGAGATTATTAATAGAGCTTAAGCAAATCAACGCAAGAGGAACAAGCCAAAGACAAGAGTAGTTAAGGAAGAGAACACAAGCGCAAAAGACTTCCGAGAACGCCTACTATGACAGCTGAAATATTTTGCCTATTAAGGAAATTATAAATAGCGAAACTGCCCTTACATTAAGGAGCATATAGAAGAGATTAGGGAGATTATTAATAGAGCTTAAGCAAATCAACGCAAGAGGAACAAGCCAAAGACAAGAGTAGTTAAGGAAGAGAACACAAGCGCAAAA
Source organism: Endocarpon pusillum Z07020 (assembly GCF_000464535.1). Taxonomy (NCBI): domain Eukaryota; kingdom Fungi; phylum Ascomycota; class Eurotiomycetes; order Verrucariales; family Verrucariaceae; genus Endocarpon; species Endocarpon pusillum. Next base: position 8,137 of record NW_006916033.1, read on the forward strand.
GACTTCTTTTTTAACTCTAAAGGCAGAGCAGAAGTCTATCTTACAGCACCAAAAAAGCTAATCTATAAGACCCCTAAGTGGATTGCTAACACTAATACATCTGACTATATAACTAATTAGCTTTCTCTCTTTAGAGAACCCCTAAGAAGAATTAAAGAGATAATAGTAAATTCAGCAGACTTAAGGTTATATATTAGAGGGGCAGGATATGCCTAGATATATACAAAAGGGGGAGTAATAACCCTATTAAATATATTATACATACCTAGTCTAAGTACTAGCCTTCTCTCTAGTTCTTTATTATATAAATCTAGGCTTCTAGCAGTTTTGACAAAAAGGCACTATATATATAAGATTAAGATGGCAATATAGTTCTTAAAGTAGTTAGATATAAAGGCCTTTATATTATTAATTAAATAAGTCTTTGCAGACTATAGTCTGTAATGCCCCTCCTGCATCCTTTAATAACTATAATTAGTAGCAAGCATACTAAACACTTGTATAACCACTTGTCAATTATAGTTAACAAGAGAATAAGGATGCTAGTAACTATAACTAACAAATAATCTCTGAAGAAGGTATTATAAAGGACTAATATAAACTATAGTATAAAAGGTTTATTTATATAAAAGAGAAGTTATATTACAGAAAGCCATTTATAAGCTAAATAAGATAGACATTTATAAAGTATATAATCTAACTAAGATAAGAAACTGAACAAATGCTCAAGTTTCCTAGTATAAGGCTAACCTTTTTAATCTTATATTAATTAATATTTGTGGCCCCTTTCTAATTGCACTTAGTGGCGCCTAATACTTCTTAGAGGTTATTAATAACCATTCTAGGAAGTTATAAGTAATCCTAATTAAGGATTAAAAGGGAGCAAAGGACTATCTTAAGAGATAACGCTGAAGTAAAGAACTTATTATAGGGACGAAACTAAAGGCGATCTGAAGTGACAATACTAGAGAACTTAAATAGACCCTTAATAAGTAAAGCTAACAAATAGGAATTAGTACGTAATATATTGTCCTATACACCTCAAGCCAGAATAGTATAGCCGAACGTACGATTTAGACAACAGAAAACAATATCTAAGCAATGTTAAAGGAATCCGAGTTGCCTCTTAAACTATAGGATAAGGCAGCAAAGACTAATGCATATATTTGTAACTGAACTACAGTTGGCCCTGAGGTAAATAGACAAAGGATCACCCTTAAGGAAGCTTAGACTAGAACAAAACCTTCGATTAATTACATTTGGATCTAGGGATGTAAGTATTATTTATATGTGAATCCAAAATCGCTATTAGTATTAGGGAAACAAGATAAGCTGATGGACTATAGCCGTGTAAGAATATTTGTAAGATACAAAAAAAATATAATAAAGCAGTTTTGTATCTACGTACTAGATCTCGGATATGTAACTCGTAGTGTTATTTATATATGAATCCAAAATCGCTATTAGCATTAGGGAAACAAGATAAGCTGATAAACTATAGCTATATAAGAGTATTTATAGAATACAAAGAAAACATGATAAAGCAGTTTTATATCTACACGCTAGATCTCAGATATGTAACTCTAAATTTTAGAAGAATAAAACTGTTAATCTTTACATAAGAGGGACCTCTAATTCCTTACTAGATTATGCATCATAAGGACGACCTTAAAAGGAGCTTATTACTAATTAAGACTCTAAATTAAATCTGGCTATATTATATATAATTAACTTAATTAATTAGGTATCTCTTATACTAATAGTAAAGAAAATTAATTTATTAATAAAGGCACTTATTAAGATATTAATTAAAGTTTCTTTAATGCTAGGTAGCTAAAAAGATGAGAAGGTTATTATAATAAAAATAAAAAAAGATGTTATAAAACTAGGTCTTTAATAGTAAATAAATAGATTTACTAAAGCAGGACTACAAGTAATAAGTAAGCAAAGTTAAAATAATAATAATAATAAGTACTACAAATTACAGGATTAAAAGATTGCAAAAGCATATATAATACGTTAGCAGAAGATCCTAATTCTAATAATATATAAATAAGTAATCTTAGATCTTATTTGTGATTTAGACTAGACTAATGTAATTAAGCGAGAACTTATAGTATTATAAGTAAACAGGACTTAAAAGCAAGTTGTCTCTCCTGCAGGATCTAATATTATTATAAGCAAATAGGTATTTAATATTAAAAATACAAAGAATAAGGGAGTAGATTAATTTAAAGCTAGACTTGTGGCTTAAGGTTTCTTGCAAAGATACAGTATTAATTATAAAGAAACCTTTGCCCTAATAATATATATAAACTTCTTAAGGGTGTTGCTAATAATTATAGTAGTAAAGAACTTAGAATACTACTAGATAGATATTAATAATACATTTATAGAATCCACTAATACAGAGATAATATATATGTTACCCCTTAATAGAGTTAATATACTAAATAAGATGGCTCTACACGTGTTAAAAAGCTTATATAGTCTAAAATAAGCTGCTAGGGATTAGTATAACTATATAATAGCTAGCCTGTTAAAACTTAGCTTTAAACTATCTCCTTCTGACTTGTGTATCTTTATAAACAATAAAGGAATAATTATTAACACTTAGTGTAGACGACTTAGCAATTATTTTTTAATAATTCTCTAATATAATTAAATTTAAGAAAGACTTCGCTTATATTTTTAAGATTAAGGATCTAAGGGAGATTAGAAGGATCCTTAGTATAAGAGTAACTTATGATTATAATAAAAGAGGATAAATATAGACTAGTTAAGATACTAATTAATAAATATAATGCTCTAGCCCTATTATTAGATAAGGATAAATAAGTAAATATATACTAATATTAGAAGTATATTAAAAGCATTATATATATAATATTAACCATAAGATCAGATATTATATTTATAATAATAAAACTTACCTAATTTATATTAGATCTAATAAAGCGTTATAAATCTATAGTAAAGCATCTTTTAAGATACTTACACTTAATAAAGGATATAAGAATCTAATATAGATTAGAAACTCTGTCTTTAGTAGGATATTCTGATATAGACTATACTAGCGATAAGATAAATCAAAAGTCTATAATTAGTAGCGTCTTCATCCTTATAAAGGGAGCAGTATTATAACTAAGCTAAAAGCAATAATCTGTGGCCACATCAATAACAGAGACTAAGTATATCAGCATGTTAACTTGTTCAAAACAAGTAATCTGGCTCGCTTAATTACTCTAGGACATAAGGTTCTTATAATACTTAGGAGAAAGCTAATAGACTATAAATCTTTTAGGAGATAACTAATCTGCTTTAGCGCTTATTAAGAATCTATATATATATAATTAATCAAAGTATATTAACATTACATATTATTATGTCAGGGACCTTATATAACATAATAAGATCAAGATTAATTATATTCTAACAGACAAGATAATAACTAACAGACTAACCAAACCCCTTACTAGACTACTATTTAATAACCATGTGTCTCTACTTAGATTAACAAGTTCTTAAGACAAGTCATAAGCTAATTCGGCTTAAGGGGGAGTGTTGAGAATACATGCTAATTAGCAGACTATAGTCTGCATTATTTAGCTGTATATGTATAGCCAAATATTGCCTGATCAGGTTATTCCTAATCAGGTATAGTGCAGGATTTCATGTAGTGGTAGCACAGGATATACCACGTGATCTATACGCTAGCAGGATCTGCACTTAGTATGCAGATGCACTGTGATCTTACTCTGCATGTAAGTTGTGACTATTAATAATATTAATAGCTATTCCTAATCTGTATACCTGTTCAACAGATATAAGTATTATTTATATATAAATTTAAAGTTATTATTAGTATTAGGGAGACAAGACAAGCTAATAAATTAGAGCTAAGTAAGAGTATTTACAGGATATAAAGAAAACATAATAAAGTAGTTTTATATTTATGTGCTAGATCTTAGATATATAACTTGTTCCTTAGTTATAATATTTAATAAACTTTAGAAGAGTAAAACTATTAATCTTTATATAAAAGAGACCCTTAATTCTTTAATAGATTATATATTAAGAGGAAGACCTTAAAAAAAGCCTATTACTAATTAAGACATTAAATCAAATTTAGCTATATTATATATAGTTAACTTAATTAATTAGGTATTTCTTATATTAATAATAAAAGAAGAAGATTATTACTCTTTATTTTTTTATATATTTTTTTTATCTTACTTAACTATTAGATATTAGTTATTTTAGTGTTCTAAAGTAATTATATAGCAAAGAACTTAAAGATTTTATTAAAGCTTATATTAATTATATTATTAAGACTAAGTTTCTTATTATCTTTAAAGCCGCTTACTTTAATATAATAATAATTAAAAATATTAAGGCTAGCTTTTAAAGTGTTAGCTTTATACTATATAATTTTTAAGCTAATATAGTTTATAATCGTCCTGCGTATATAATTGTCCTGCGCACTTTTCTTCTAAATTATAATCTTCGAACTATTATATATTACTACAACATAACAACATAATGAATTCTCAATCTCAGGAAGCCAGAATTCTCCTTGCTATCCAGGCTATCTGTACTAACCAAGAAATGTTAATCTAACGTGCTACAAAGACGTACAACGTCCCTTAAACTACTCTTCGCAATTATATAAAGGGCTGCATCTCAAAGGCTAAAGAGCATAATACTCGACATATTTTGACCCTGACTGAAGAAGAGACGCTTGTACAATATATCCTCAACCTAGATTCATAAGGATTCCCACCCCGGATCAATGACGTACAAGATATGGCTGACCTCCTTTATAAGACGCGTCACGCGAAGCCTGTTAGCAAGCAGTAGCCATACAACTTTGTACAACGCCGCCCTAAGCTCAAGACACGTTTTTCGTGTGCATACAACTTCCAGAGAGCCCTCTATGAAGATCCCGACCAGATAAAGGCGTGGTTTCGGCTGGTTCTCAACATGCGTACGAAGTATAGCATCTAAGACTGTGACTTCTACAACTTTGATAAGACAGGCTTTATAATAAGAGTCATCTACGGCAATATAGTAATTATATACGCAGATTAATCTAGTTAAGGTAAGCAGCTTTAACCTAGTAATTATAAATAAGTAATAATAATCAAGTATATATATAATAATAGCTTTATACTACTATTATGCTTAATCTTATAAGGTGTTAATTATCTTGTCTCTTAGTATACTAAATGTGATCTTTTTAATTCTTAAGTAATTAAGACCTT
>NW_006916034.1:0-144423 GCF_000464535.1 Endocarpon pusillum Z07020
GCTTAGTGCAACTGAAAGTGCACGGTTAAGTCTTGAGTAATGCAATCAAAACTCTTTACTCCGTACATTTGGGCTTTCTGGGTAGCGCCAAGAGTTGCTTTGTCACGTGATAGAGCTTATCTACCACCGTACCAACATTGATATAGTAAAACCTTTTGGTCGCTCTTCAAGCGATTAGTGGTTGCCGTGTCCATGGTGGTGGTGGTGATTATGATGATGTTGATGGCGATAATGATGATTCTCCTCGTTATCGCCCGGCAGGTCGTTGATATTGTCATGGTGGTGTTCATCTGGTGCGACAGCGGCGACCACATTGACAGCACTGTCCTGAAATCCCCTTGCCTTCAAACCCGGCCATCCGTACGGTACACCACCCTCCATGACAGCGCCAGTCATCTTTGGCATCATCGCCGCCGTCGCCCCTGTCGCTGTACGTTTCACCCTAGCGACCGGGTCGTTCTCGAAGGGCGTCACGATATTGGCAGGAGGCTGCTCCGCCCCGTTCACACAATACGCTACACCGAGAAGGAGATTCGAGCAGTCGGCTTTCAGATCCGGATTCCAGAACTGCAGCTGGCCTATCGTGATACTATACATGTTGGTGATCTTGTCGCAGTAATCACCAGATTGAACCGTGTAGTATCTGATTTTGTGGATTTATTAGTGAAAGTGCAAAAAAAGTAAGTTAGTCTGACGGATTAAAGTGGTGAGTCAGGAGCTAAGGACAAGCTTACTCATAACAACTGGCTGTTGTGCCTGGCGGAGTAGATGCTGGTGGATTGACGACGGTGGAGGTGGCTGTCTGGTTCCAATTCTCGGTCGGCTGGACACAGTAATAGAATCCTGTTAGGAGATTGGTGCAGCTGGAGTCGACTTCGGGGTTTATGGCAATGAAAAGACCTAACGTGATTGCATTGTTAAGGGCGATGAGCTGACAGTAGTCACCCTATGGTACACAAGTTTTAGTAGAGCGTCAATACAGAGGGGCCTTAGTTTCAATGGAACAACATACTGACTGGACCTGATAGTACTTTGAGCAGCTCCGTGTAGTTCCACTCGCAACAGGGACTGGGCGAGCTACTGTAGTGGTGCCGTAGACCGCCGTTTGAGTGACAGTGGCACCAGGTATTGTGGTCAGTGATTGATGTCCTCCAGGAGGGCTGACACAAATGTTCTCGCCCGAGCGTAGATTGGTACAGTAGTTGTCCAGCGCGGGATTCCACGCCACAAGCTGCTGGAAGGTTACCAAAGCTTGCCTCGCCACCCCGTCACAAGTATCTCCAGCCTGGACCTTGTATGTGGTACAGCTTGGAGGAAGGCAAATCGTCTAAAGTGGTTTCAGTATGCTAAAAGAGAGGATTAGGACAAAGTACGTACTGCTCCTCTCAGCAGGTTACTGCAATCGCGATAAAGGCTGTTGACGGCAATCAAGGTTCCAGTCGCCACGTTTGACTTCTCAGCAATGACTTGGCAATTATCACCTGGGACCACGTTATAAGTATTACCGGACAGGCAAAGACGGGAACGACCAGATCCAGGGGAAGCAAAACCCCCTGGTGTGGTGACGTTGGTCTCCAAGAGTGGGACATCAACTGGAAATGAGAGTCCGCAAGTTGTCTGGATAGATGTCCAAACCGCAGCCAAAGTATCGTCGTAGTTGGAGTAAGGTGTGCTTTGTATGGCGCGGAACAGCGACACGACACAGTTCGAGCACAGCTGGTCGGTAGGCAAGTCGGTTCCATCGCTGTCTGTAGTAGAGCCGCTGAAAAACGTAGTAAGAACGTCTTGAAAGTGGTTTTGTTAGCGAAAGGGCGGAATATGGTACGTGAGCCAACATACCAACACAATATGCGCCCGTCTGCGAGTCTTTCAAGCAGATCTGGTTCCACGCCGCTGAGGCTGAGTCTCCCCAATATGTGGCTGGATATCCTGGTAGAGGCTGTGGGTCTCCTGCACACGCTTGCTTCACCGTGGATCGATAAGTTTCTAAATCGTTACCGCACCTTGTATCGCAGAACTGATCTTGAATGGTCTGGTTGCCGCCACCCATCGAGCCCCAGAAGTCCTCGGTCATGACTTGACGAAGAGAAGGATCGCATGCAAGTGATGCCTGCATGGCGGTAGCACATCCATCCGATATACTCGCTACCTGTCCTCTGAAGTCGGTATTATTGAAAAAGTACTATCATAGCTTTAGTGATTGATAAGCAGTGGCAGTCACTTCCCTCAGCTACCTAGCAGAGAGGAAGACAAAGGATCCTCACGCTTTCGGCAGTGACTCGTGTTATCAAAAACGCTCCAGCCAGCCCACGGTATAAGAACTGGAAACGACGCATCTTTGCGTGATGACTCTCAAGGAGGAGGTGGAAAGGTGCGGTAAGGGTAGGAGAGCTCCAAATAAAGGACAAGAAGAAATCACGGACAGACATCCATTGCCGAATCGTCCTTCTTGTCGTCTTTCTTGTTCTCCTTCTTTCGTCTCCATCTCCCTTGAAGGTTCAATCTCCGACCTCTGAGAAGCTAACGATGTAATGGGCCTGACAGAGATGTGATATGTACGAGTAGGGACAAACGGCAGGGTGACAGGGTGGGCTGCAACAACTCATTACAGTACCGCCCGGAAGGCTGAAGCTCATGCACAAGGGGGCAACGAGTTGTCGAACTCCACCTCCAAGCACCTTTAAGCACAGTTTTTAATCTCCCGAGAATCCTACCCTAGAATGAATACTCACTAGTCTCATATTGAGCAGGTACCCCTTGGAGCAATACTTACTACGGCGGACTATTACGTGCTAGAGCCCAAATCAAATTTTTCGGAAATCGGAAATCGGAAATCAGAATCCAGAATCCAGAATCCAGAACTCCGTACATCAGACCTCGCTGCCACCACCTTCCTATCGCTATCTACATCTTCGTACGACAATTCTAATCTAGTCTCCGTTTTGAATTGCATCAAAGTCGTCATCATCTGCACCATCTCCTCCTAAATCCATTCTTTGTACAGCCCCTTCCTCTAAAGGCTGCCAGTCTAATGCTCCTGTAGGCTTTACTAACAATCTTAATTCTGGCTTATTTTTATTTATAATGTGATTATTAAGAGCTATACAAAGCTATAGATAGATTATATAATATAATATAATAAATTTAGAGGCTTTACTGACAATCCCAATTCTGGCTCATTTCCATTTGTGATGTGATTATCAAGAGCTGTACGAAGCTGTAGATAGATCGTACGATGTGGTGCAGTAGGTTCAGAGCTAGATTGTGCAAGATCAAATCCCAATTGTTGTAACTGATTTTGACACCATATATGAGTGATAGAGGGTAGATATTCATTCATATCTAATATATTAGTTCAAGATCTCTTCGTACGGAAGATAAAATAACTCACCCCAATCTTGTACATCCTTCTGTAATGTCTCCAGTGTTTGAGCATGTACACGAATACCATAGTTCTTTATATCCTCTGGTGGATGATGATAAAGAACGTACGGCTTGCCAGCAACAGCATTCGGACGATTAGGTTGTTTTCGAATTCGATGTGTATTCCAAGTTCGTACGAAGCTCTGCATCTCGGTACGAAGAAGAGGAATGTAGACAGCAAGAAGAGCAATCTGATCAGCAAGAACATTTGATTTGAATAGTCCTTCATTTTGCAATACCCCAAAGTAGTTCTGTACGAGAGTTAATAAATATAAAGATTTTTCGTACGAAGACATACCCTCCATCGAAAGAGAAGACCTTTTGTCAACTGATTCCACCAAGATTCAATTCGTTGATTTGTTGTACTGGTTCCGTACAGATAACAATCTTGAAATTGAAGATCTGATTCTGTCGCACGTTGTAGTTGATGATGTGCAGAAGCCAACAAGACAGTCTCGCCACCATGATCAGATCGTACGAAGTATGGATGCTGTCCAAGAAGCTCAACAGTATCCAGATATTGACGAAGTACACTGACTGCCGTACGAGCAGAGATGCCAACATAAATCCAAATGATGTAACGTGAGTAAGCATCGATAGCTGCATATACTTCAACTCCGTACGGAGCAAGCTTGAGATAACCATCAAGAGACCAAACATGATTGGGTCCTGGTACAATGTATTCTCCTCGATGTCTTTGCATATCTCGCGTACGCCGCTCAATAGCATCAGGAACCAGCGTACGATAGATAGTGAATAATCGATCTCGAGCAATGTGAACTTCAAGTTGTTGAAAGTGAGCATACAAAAGTCCACGACCGTATCCTTCAATGACTCCCTTTTGCAACTCATCAGTCAACTTTTCAAGAGCCAATTCAGCTGATTCTTCTCGTTCTTCCTCCGTACGAAGACGTCTTTTGAGTCCTATATCTCTCCGTATCCGTACAAGACCACTCAATCCAATTGAATATTCTTCCAATTCAAGTGTACGAAGAATTTGAGGATCTGTCAATCCACAAAAGAACAGAGTAGAAATTCGATTTCGAAGATCAGAATTATCAACTGTTGAAGTTCGTACGACAATATTCCAGGCTTTCAAACGTCGTTTCAGCGTATTATTACCGACAGTGAGTTCGTACGTGGTATGCAGATATCTGCGTATATCTGCAAATGATTTTTGATTTGAGAGAAGATGAAGAATCTCTTCTTTGTACGAATCAAGATTGACAATTACACGAGGCATCTTGACTTGAATCAAAATAAAAAAGAAAAGTGAATGTACGAAAATAATAAATACAAAAAGGCGGTGAGTATTTTTTTCCGCACATTGAAATTTGATCTTTTTTTATTAATATTTCGTACGATCAATCAAAATGACAGAAAGAAGACCAGATTGGTCAGCTTTTTGCGGACAAGATGGAAAAAGACATACTTTGTATGAAGATCTCAAAGCATGTCCTTCCTGTGGAGCATTTAATCCCAAATTCGTACGAAAGGAAGAGTTCTCAAAGAAGGAGGAGATTATTGTCATAGAGGATTCTCCTCATTCGAAAGCCGATAATCCTCAGTCTAAAGCTATTGCAATTGGACAGTCGTCTTTCGTACGAAACTCTGAGAGATTCGCAACCTATCAACAAAAATCAGCTTCCGAGTCTGTACGACAGAATTCAATGCAGAACGTACGAAACAAAAGTTCCAGTCGATCACAAGCAAAACTTACGGAAAGCATTCGTACAAATGTACATATCTGGATTCGACGATATCAGATCATTTCAGATGAAGATTTTGAGATGGAAAAACAAACCGATTTTCATTCGTACGAGAAGTTTACAGTACCATTGAAGAATGCAGCAATTGAGAGCTTGCAAGACTTTATAGATAATCATCTTCTTCGTCAATCTCTTCGCTGGAAAAATCTTCTCAAGAAAGAAGATGATCGTATATATCTTGCAGTAACAGCCACCGTACGAGAAGGTCCAACAAATCTCCCAATGAGCGCGAATGAGATTCGTACGATCAAGGAACTTATTGATCAGTACTTTCCCAACAAAGATCGTATGATGCATGTTATTCTTGATCGAAAAGACTCTCGAGTAACTACATACGAGGATGACAATGCTCTTCCCAATTTTCCTTCACTTCAAACGGTCAAGAAAGAGTCGTACGACAAGTCAAAATCTTCCATCAAACAAGAACACATCAAACAAGAACGCAAACCCATCAAGCTGAAATTCAAACGACCTCCCTCGGATTCGTACGAAACCCCTACTTCCACTCGAGTCAAAGATCTTTCTCCCGTACGAGCCGAGAAAGACTCTCCTCTTCGTTTCTCTTGCTCCCCTCTTTCATCTCCTGATTCGACGATATCCGTATTCATACGAACAGATAAGCTAATATCTGGTGAGGAGTCATCGTACAGAGGTCAGAATAGGACTGGTAATGAGATTGAAGATGGGGATATTGATGATGGCATTAAAGACACTCCCTTGGCATGTCGTACGAGAGGGAAAACTGCTGGTGCTGGTGGCAAAGGTAAAGGAAAAGCTCGTGCATAAGAAGGAAGAGGATGGGATAGCAAGAAGATATCTCGTACGGTCTTAGCTTCAACAGTTTTGGATTCAGAATGTGGATTCAACTCCCTTCTGTGAGATTAGCTTCGTACGATGATAGTGGGTCAAAATGGGATAGTATATGAGATGCCTATTCATGCGGATGCCTATTCATGCGAATGCCTATTCATGCAACCTATTGTCAGTGAATTTCGTACATGAGTAAATTTGATGCCAAGACTTCACGAGAATCGCCACATACAAAAGGTCAGCTTCATCTCACTTCTCTCTCCAACTTTATCACCGCAATAGCAAGTACGTACAATACCTATCTCTTCCTGCTCTTCGTACGAGTCTGACAGTAACAGTAACAGCAACAGCAACAGCAACAGCAACAGCAACATCGTACGAAGTTTTTTTCACATCTCATTCTCATTTTCACTGACTTCTCTCTTAGAATAACTATCACCACCACCACCTCCCCCTCTCCCATCATGTGAGTGCATCATATCAGAAAGATCATATCGTACGAGAGAGACTGATAGCTCATAGGGCTCTTGTTTTATACAACGCCGTCGCCGCCGCCGCCAATGCCGCCGCTGCTGCCCCTCAGGGCCAATTAATGCAGAATTCAGTTCTGCCTATTGGTGGTCAGGAACTGGCCCCCCTCGTACATAGCCTGCAGGGTCGTGATGTGTTGGCCCTGCCTGGGGGTCCTGTTACGTTTCGTGTGGGACGTATCAGGCCTGAGCAGGTGCTTACACACCGGCCATCGTACATAAATGGCCTTCTCATACAATCTCGTGGCTTCGTACAGAATCCTTCCTGTACGAGGTGTCAAAGGGGACTTGGCGTGTTTCCGGAGTGTCGTCGCGTACTAGGACACTTCGGTGGCTGCTGTGGCAATTGCAAGTGGCCTGAGGCTGCTCCTCACTGTCAGTTCCCGACAGTGATTGATTTAGATTCGGGGGAGTCTGACGACGACCCTAATGACGATGAAGATTGACTTGTTCTAGTTTCGAGCCATTGCAATATAGATTCAACTCCCTTCTATAAGATTAGCTTCATACAATAATAGTAGGTCAAAATAGGATAGTATATAAGATGCCTATTCATGCGAATGCCTATTCATGCAACCTATTGTCAGTGAGTTTTGTATATAAGTAAATTTGATACCAAGACTTCACAAGAATCGCCACATACAAAAGGTCAGCTTCATCTTACTTCTCTCTCCAACTTTATCACCGCAACAACAAGTACGTATAATACCTATCTCTTCCTGCTCTTCGTACGAGTCTAACAGTAACAATAACAGCAATAGCAACAGTAACATCATACGAAGTTTTTTTCACATCTTATTCTCATTTCACTAACTTCTCTCTTAGAATAACTATCACCACCACCACCTCCCCCCCCTCCTATCATATAAGTACATCATATCAGAAAGATCATATCATACGAGAGAGACTAATAACTCATAAGGCTCTTGTTTTATATAACGCCGTCGCCACTGCCACTAACACCGCTGCTGCTGCCCCCTAGGGCCAATTAATACAGAATTCAGTTCTGCCTATTAGTAGTCAGGAACTAGCCCCCCTCGTACATAGCCTACAGAGTCGTAATATATTAGCCCTGCCTAGGGGTCCTGTTACGTTTCGTATAGGACGTATCAGGCCTGAGCAGGTGCTTACATACCGGCCATCATACATAAATGGCCTTCTTATACAATCTCGTAGCTTCGTACAGAATCCTCTCTGTATAAGGTATCAAAGAAGACTTAGCATGTTTCCGGAGTGTCATCACATACTAGAACACTTCAGCAGCTGCTATAGCAATTACAAGTAGCCTAAGGCTGCTCCTCACTATCAGTTCCCGACAGTAATTGATTTAGATTCGGGGGAGTCTGACAACGACCCTAATGACAGGAGTGTCGTCGCGTACTAGGACACTTCGGTGGCTGCTGTGGCAATTGCAAGTGGCCTGAGGCTGCTCCTCACTGTCAGTTCCCGACAGTGATTGATTTAGATTCGGGGGAGTCTGACGACGACCCTAATGACGATGAAGATGTGAAGCCTGCCGTACGACGGCAAGATCTCTCACGGGCTATCGAGGGGCCTGGGGTGGCGGCAGATCATACTATTGTGATAGAATAGGGTACGTACGAAGCTTTCTTATTCTTATTACATGCATTCAGCGTTCAGCACCAGCACTGCCTAGTCGTACGGGATGTGTACAACACTCAGACGATGAGCTTGCACTTCTACACAGTGTCTGAGACTAGTAGCCGCAAGGTGAAGCAAAGTGAGCTCGTACATAGCAATCAGATAGCATCTCCTACGAAATGTGTTATTATAGAGTTCTGGATTCTGGATTCTGATTTCTGATTTCTGATTTCCGATTTCCGAAAAATTTGATTTGGGCTCTAGCACGTAATAGTCCGCCGTAGACGTGCACTGCCACGACGTCCTCCTGCAGCAACCGTAGGCCTACGTTGGTGGCTCAGACTACTGCTCAGCCCCCTCCGCCATGGTTGGAAATGGACGACGCGCTTGGAAAGGAGAACGTGGCTGAGCCTTCACACATCGCAGGGGGGTCTAGAACTCGAGTCGCGGGTTTTTAGGATTCTCTTGAAGCTGTATGCTGTTTTGTAAAATCTTGAATCTCTGGTCGATATCTGAAGTGAACATGGCCGAGGCCGTAGGGTTTGTTCTTGCTGTGGTGCCCATGATAATAAGTGCCTGTGAACACTATGGCGAAGCAGCTCGTGGCATTCAGCGGTACCGGCATGCGAACAAGGGAGCAGAAGACTTGATAATGATGCTCGAGATACAAGAGGCAATCTTTCGATCGGCGAACATAAGACTTCTTGCTTCCTGCGTCGGCAGGGATGAAGCACACTTGATGTTGGGCGACTTCAATCATCCAGGCTGGAAAGAAAGCGGGCTGATTGCTGACTATCGGGCGAGACTGGGAGAATCGCAGCATGCTTTCACCCACTCGATCAAGCTCATCAACGAACATTTGGCAAATTTGCGCTTGACGATCGATGGCTTTGACAAGCACAGTGATGTCAATGAACAAGTCTGACTGACCAGAATTCTGGTACATGAAGTTCTGTAACTGACTCGAGTTGACCATAGGATGCTCACGCTCACCATCGCAAGCTTTCATTCAAGAAGAGGATCAGGCTAGCTTTCTCACAGTCTGGCATCGAACAGTCCTTGGAAAGCTTGATGAAAAAGACTCAGAACTTTTCGACCTTGATAGCCCAAACAGAACCGTCGCAATCAAGAACCTCGGAGACCAAAATTACTCTCTCGACAAGAAGAGAAATTGCCAAATTTGCCAGGATCAAAGACGCAGCTAGCAATTTGTATCAAACCCTGGGATACGCCTGTACGAAGCATACAAGTCACCAAGCTCAACTAAGCCTCGAACCATCCTGCAAAGTTCAGGAATCAACCCGCACAGACCCTCTACAAGTGCGCTTCACTATGGCATTTAGCCATTTGACCTTACAACCCCAAGCCACAGCGTCGGATTTATCTAAGCCCTCAGCCTGGCTTACGATCGAGTCAAGTGTAAGCGGTATGATACAGTCAGAAGCTGATAATGTGACCCTTCAGCACATGCAAGTTAGCGCAAAGAGGACGCGAGATAGTGAGGATGACGAGTCTCTTAACGCTTCGACAGCACAGGCAACGTCCCTACAAAAAAAGGCGGTCCGGTTCCAGTGTGCTCAGGCAGTGGCCGTACCAGTGGTGCCTGCGGAAGAACCAATTTTACCAAACTTATGCACAAACGAGAATTTCTGCCTGCAGCTTCGCAACTTCATCAATCAGGCTAGTCCCAGCACCAAAGCCGTGGGCTATCTAGGCCATCAAGGATCACAGAGGCATCTGATATATGTCGACGCAAAGTCACAGCGAGTCACCCAAGGCAAAGGCACGAGCCTGCTCAGATCTCTCCGCCAACTCCTCCAAAGCACCAACAACGCAGGCCCTAGCATTCCCATCCTCCTACACTACGAACGCCTCCGCCTAGCGCACCTGTTGTCGATTGCAGTCCTCCAATTCCGCTCGACGCCCTGGCTAGCCAATTCCTGGAACAGCAACGAAATCCTCGTTTCCACACACGAATCCTCCTCTACCACAACCGACGACACCACAATAACAAACTTCCACGAACCCTATGTAAGCGCCTGCATCCGAAACCCCTATGACGCGCCCGCCCGCTCCAACACGCTCCGCAGCCGCACGTTAATCCGCAACCAACTCCTCTTCCGTCTTGGCGTCATGCTGCTCGAAATCGCCTTCCAGAAACCCCTAGACGAAATGAAAGAAACCTCCGACACCGACGGCGGAGACGACAGCAACGCCGACTTCTGGGCGGCAGATCGCCTGCAGCATCAGGTCTCTGCGTGTCTGGCGCCGAGGTATGCGGAGGTGGTGAGGAAGTGTATCCATTGTGATTTTGGGAAGGATTTCGATCTCACGGCGACGAAATTGCAGGAGGCTTTCTATCAGGATGTCGTTTGTGAGTTGAAGAGATTGGAGGACTTGTTCAGGGCTGCTTCGATGGTGGGTTGAGCGGGAACAATAAGTTCTATTTAAGTGTTAACAGCTCAAATACAGATATATCCTTCTCTTTGACCTTTCTTCTTCTTCCTCTTCTCATCGTCGTCAAAGTCGAAATAACCTCTATCTATACAAAATGACTCCATGAATTTTCAAATTTTCTATGCTAACATGATGGCAGCGGTGGTGCTTGGCGACTATCTCTATATCGATGGAGGAGAACTCGCCCAGCTTGTGGACGGCGAACTGGAAATATATCCCCGTACATTAAGAAAGACATGAAGCATTTCGGCCGCAAACGTTGGACTGGCAATGGTCTCCAAGAAAACAATACCCTTTCAATCGATCTACGTTACTCTTGGACAAACGATAGCATGGCCTTCAATGTCATTACCAAGAACGCTCCCGTGCTGAATCATCTAGCTCTCCGGGCGAACGACAATGGAACATCCTTCTACCAATGGGGGTGGGAGCAAAGTAGTAGATTGAATACTTCAGTAACTCCCGTTGCAGAAAACAGGCTCTGGCGCTTTGACGCTGATGGCCAAGGTGCCGGTTCCTGGACAGCATATTCAATACCTTCCGGTGTTTCGCGTATTTCGAACGCGCTATATGCATCTGGCAATGGCTCTGGCTATCTTTTTGGAGGATATATCAGTTCCTGGACTGACCCACGTAATGAAGATATTGGAGACATGCCTTCGAGCCGTGCGCTGGTTCCTTATAACATGGCTACGGGCGCCTGGGCCAGTGACATGAGCTGCATGGAAAGGTCATGCTACAGACTCAACGGCCATCTCGATTTCATTCCCACCTTCGGCTCTAATGGCGTACTTGTAGCGTTAGGTGGCTGCGGCGCAAATTCTTCGTTCTTTGGAACCTGCAGGAACAGTCCCCCGAGCAATTTTAGCACCATCGATATCTACGACCTATCTCAGAAGCAATGGTATACTCAGACAGCATCAAATGGGCCAGGACAGCTGCCTGACCCCCGTGAAGGATTCTGCGCGGTAGGTCTCCTGGGAGACAATGGTACATACGAGAATTTCATGTTCGGTGGAGAAGTTCACTCGGCAGATTCTACTGAAGGTACGACCGTATAGAATTACCTGGAAGCGGTGTATGTGCTTTCACTCCTAGCTTTCGTCTGGCACAAGGCCGACTACACCCCCACTCGTGCACGAACAAAAAATAGCTGCAATATCGTTGGAAAGAGACAGATGCTCGAGGTTGGAGGCGTCAAACCTTCTGGGAACATCTGGCTACCTGCGGATCCATGGACTCAGGGTCTCAACGTTTTCGATTTAACGGAGATGAGGTGGGTGGGGGGATATGACGTCGAAGCTGAGGACTATATCACGCCAGCGGTCGTGGAGTCATGGTACGACGATCATGGAATGTATCCGGATTGGGATAGCTTCGAAATTCAAGATATCTTCACAGTCAACGCTCAATGTAAGTGAAGCCGTAGAGGTCGACATGGCCCCCATTCTTGTGCAATCCAAGAGGCTGACCAACATCTTTTTATAGCAACTCCACCGTCCAACACCAGCACGCAACCATCGGCAACAGGGTCGACTACTGCTAATGATGAACCTCCGGGAATCAATACCGGTGCTGTGGCAGGCAGCGTTGTTGGGGGTGTCGTTTGCCTGTTCTTAATTGCTGGGCTCTCGTTCTTTCTGATGCGACGCCGGCAAAGACGGTCGCGAGTATCAAACTCGCTGCGTCCTCTTCCGGAGCTTCACGCAGATGATGCTAGAGCCAAAGAGCTCCCCGCCTACGAACAGCCTTCTCATTTACATCCTCTGCAAGAAGTAGATGGCGGCTATGATGGGGTGGAAGCTCCTAGCTCACATAGTCCACTTATCGAATTGTCTGGCCGATAAAGATGTAATATCTTCTTTTCATCAATCGTTATTCTTTAGCATCGTTCGAGGTCTTCGGTTACCTTAAGACGATTCGGTCCTGTCGGTTTCTCTTTGGTCGCTGGGAAGAAGGCAGGAGATGGTCTGAACCACCATATCTACCCGAACTTGTCGCCACTTCTTGCCCGCTGAAGACGAAGCACGGGAGAGATTTACACCCTTTGGGACGGGATGTCTTTGGAGACTCATAATTTGCGGAGCTACTTTCGGCCAGGTTACATTCGACCTGTCAGGATCAAGGAAGTGCAAGGGCAATAGAACAGTATAAAGGTCCTTCGGTCCGAGGATTGTCATAATTGAGCGCAAAGAACTAAAATTTATGTACAAAAGGAGGGATATACATAGTAAGTACTCAAAACAACCCTTTAACGCGTAGAAAAACGTAGAGCCTGCAGGGTCCTCCTGGCGCTCTCTTGACGTTCTGGGCGTGCATAACCGTCTGTCCCTCTCGATGGTCTTCTCGTCCTCGAAAGGCTCTTGTATTCTAGTACGTGATTTCTGCCAAGGATTCTGTGTGGAGTTCGGTTTAGTATTCTGCCTCGATCCTGTGGAGGATTTATGGGGAATTCTACGGTGGATCCTGCGGTGGATTCGAGGGGATTTTGTGTACTCCGTATAGAGTTGCTATCAAGCGAAATAGCGCAAACATAGATACCAAAAATATACGCGGAGCCCATGTAAAACGCGTAACAAGTCTGTACCAAAACGGTGGTGAAATGTATAGCAAAATGTGGCCAAACTGTATTTTCAGAGTCCAACACATTCCAAATGAACACCATGGGGCGTCCTTCATGAACTCGAGTTGATCGTAAGCATGCCAAAGCCTTTCAACTTGGACACTGCTTGTGACCCATGCGGTGATCAGCCGCGTAAGCCCAAGCATAACATCCGTGATGCTGAAATGCTTGCACCTAATCAGTCTGAACACCGTTGGCCATTAATCTGGGTTTCTAAACCAATCAACATGATATGGATTAAGGTGTGTCATATCTGAGAATCGAATATGTGCGTCCAGGTCAGCCTGCGACTACAAATCACTGGTCTTGGAGAGGATTTGCGAAAACCGCCGAATTGAACATGGAGCTAGAGACCTCGATCCTATAGCTGTGAAATCTTTGCACGAAATCGATGCAAGTGCCTTGTAGCAAGTCATCGTCTTCCCACCTGTCTTTCCAGACCTATTCTCCGTAGACCAAGGCGTGTTTTGGGCTTGTGCTTGGAAATGTCGGAGCAACTAGGTATGGGATTGTATCTCCCTTCTTAATATCCTCGAACTGTTTGCTGCCACTTGACCAAAAGTGCGGAACCGTGCACCCAAGTGCAATACAGTGGTAATTATTGAATCCCATTCCAACACGAACTGTCTCTTTCGATGAAATTGCGTAGAGCTGATATCCTTCGTACACGATTTTCCAGCTTTCCTGCAAAAGAACCTGACAGACACTGCGTATTGTTGGATCAAGTCCGTGTCCACCAACCACAGTCTCATCCACTTCACCTGCATCTTTGCGCCCTACTTTTGCCTTTTCAACGGCCTGAGCTTTGGGCAAGTTGTACAGCTCCCTCTCGCCAGAGATGTGCGCTTCTTGAGTAGGTTGCAATGTATTTGTTGTCGCAATTCGTAAGGTAGCCACATAAGAGGACTATCGATCTGGAAATTGTTGGGCGGTCTGAACTGCATGTACCTTGCCTTTCGATAATGGCCAGGACGCAGCGGTTGGCCTTTGTCGAGGCCAAGTAATGCTATACGCACCATTCGTGACCTTTGAACTTGGTTGGAAAATTCACTCTGATCTTTGTGCGTTTTGCAGACGTGCTGAAGTACAAGCGCCTTTACCTAAGTTGAAATCGGATCCGCAGCTAGTTAGAGTTAAGCAGGCAAAAGTTGCGACTCTAAGAAGCTTGGAGAAGTCTTGAGCTGGGATGTGCGAATCATGCGGTAGGGCAAGAGATGCTTCTGACAATGATAGGCTCCACATTTCAGTTGCCAATTAGTGAAAGTGAATCGGTGTCAGAAGTCAAGTAGCAAGGTTCGGATGTTCTTGGCTGCAAAAGATTGAATTACCGGAACTCGAACTCTGTAACCATCGATGAACATGGAACGATAACACTTGACCTTGCCTACAGAAGTCCTCCAGCTGTGGCTATAATGAGCTGTAAGGGAGATAGTTGCAATTTGAATAAGGAGTCAACTTCATACAGGTGATGTTGATATGGGGACTGGGAACCCAGGTTCGGATCTAGATTGTTCTTGCTGAGCTGAGAGGGGTGAGAACAGACCTACCTCCCTGGCACCTGTTGCTCGTTTGATGTCTTCGAAGATTGGTCCAATAGGCATCATGTACGCCCATGGCACATTCTCACGGACAGCGATGATGTGTCCGCACAGTCTGTTGCCAGCAACGACCCAGGATCCCGAACTTCCGCGTGCTAAACATGTATTATCACCTGTGTCATCAAAGGGGGAAAAGGTTTTACTTACGCAATATATGATTGAGCACCACCAATCGCACATCGTAAGCCCTGCCTTCGCAAAGAATAGTGGACATTGACTTGCGCAGAACGCCAGAAAACGACCTATCACGGAAGAGCACGGATACATCATCCTGTGGAAAATGATCTACAGTGCCCAAAATTACTGATTTGAGCCAGGGGTTTCTTGGGTCTTTCAAGTTGGTAAAGGTCGATGAAGTACGGGGTAGATGCAATAGTGCCCAGTCGCTTTGGTCTACGGCCTTGTTAAACACATTCAGAATATCATGTTGTCCTGAAAACAGTTGATCGGGTCCGGAAGCGGCAACAAGTCTGGTTTCGTCGGCATTGTCAGCTGCAGCTTCTTCCATATGCTGCATTGGGGTGTTGTTGATGTGCTCAGGGTTCGAGATCCCTTGCTGTGACATATCATCGCCACTTTCCAGGCCGAACCAGAAAGCTTCCTCAGTATCGATGGCACAGTCGGAATCTTCTAGCTCCTCGTGTTGGCTCGTTTCAGAAGTAATAATAGACGTCAAGTTCGATGCCGGATAGGCATGATCAAGCGGAAAGACATGTCCTACTGTCATTCCATATATTTCGCCATCCACGACCACCACCCCACCAAGGGTACATTGAAGTGAGCCTCCATTTGCGGATTTGCTTATCGTCAGTTGGTGCCCGCATAGCGTGTCAAAGCTTTGATTAATGTCCAAGGTGAAGTTCATCAGCCCATGAGCGGCTGCGTTCTTCTCGGAGGCGAGCCTCGTCACTGATCCTTGCATGCTGGTGGTGGGGGTCGGCATCTTTGCGGTAGGAGGAGTAGGAGGAGGTGAGGGAAGAAATAATGGTTGAGCTGGAAATATGACAGCGAGAGGGTCTGAAGGCAGTTGGATAGTTGCATCCTGATCTGAAGGCATTCCGATAACTGCATGCCGACTCAGATGGGGAACGGCATCTTCTCCTGGAATGGAGGGGAAGTACACCATCTGTTCTTGCTCAACATGATATACATATTTCCGGTGGAGCCACCTGCGATATATCCATGTCAATATAAGTAAAGCGAAACCGCTAAACGCTGCTCCGGCTCCGATTCCAATTGCAGCTCTCTGTGAGGTGTTCAGGCTACTCAAGTGCGTAGGTTCCACAGCAGCAACAAATAACATGTCACTGGCCTTAAGCAGTTTTTGCAGCCATTCTTGTCTCTTGAACACCTTCTGAACGCGTTTCCTAGTCTTCATATCACCACATGTGACGACTATAGTAGGCTTGAGATGATCTGCTCGGCGCCCTGCCATCATCAACTCTTGGACACATGTTCCACGTGTGATTTCATGTACAAGGCAAGCGCGAAGTCGAGCTCTAATAGACTTGTCCCAGAGCAGTTCCAACTCATCTTGAACCGGTAATGAGGGCGCAACATGAACCTTCGAAAGAAAGAAGAGCTTACTTGTGAGCAGGATAGACGTCGCAGGTGTCTGAGTGCTCCCGTTCGCGCTCTGGGTTCTGCAGCTGAGCTGAGACGGATCGGTGGCTGTGGTGTCAGAAGATTCAGGAGCCACTGCCTGAGGGTGGTCGGAAGGTAGGGGGGGAATAGCTGCTAGTTGCTCTTTGATATGGTCAAAGACAGATACCGTAGTCATGTCCGGTCGCACAACAGCGGGAGGCGGCTGCGTAATCATTTGTACTGTCTCCATTGTGCTGCATGCGCTTTTTTCAGCTGGATTCTGAGCATTGCCCATCCACAGTCCCCTGGAGCTGCAGCAATGTACATCGACCAAAGATTGCACTGTTGAGCATCGGTTTGTGAGAAAACCGTCAGAGTGCATCTCACACGCAACAAAAGTGAGTGGCTTAGCTCAGCCAATGAGCTTCAGAGTGACCTTACGAGCAAAGAGCAATTCAGCAGTCTGTTACTGAGTACTTACTATGTAAGAGGCATAATTTCGTAGTAATGTCACCAGAACACTAGTAATAGCTTGTAACGTCTAGACAAAACGCCACAGCATGCTTGATTAGGACTAGTATCGAGTGTGCATTCCATTAGCATCAAATGACTGCCTGGCACCTTGCTGACATTGACTCAAACAGCTCTAGGAGATAGGCTGTTGGTACAGCATTCCAAGCAGCTGTTGTGGCCTCTCGTAGCTCATCGTAGCCCATAGCGTGTAATAGCGACAGCGTAGTCATAGCGTTAGGGGGGCTGTACGTAGTACATCGGGCGGAATTTTTGTACCCCTACTGGTCATAATTTCTTACCAAACGCCCTCTTTACATACACTTCCTTGTCAACATCCCTGTCGCTATTATGGACGCTCATCCTGCTCATCCTGCTCATATCCTGCGAATTCTAAGCGTTCTGCACATTTTGACAGCTACGAATAGCTGTTAAAGCTGCATGGGATGCTGTACCTTCTGATTATCTTAAGGAGCTGCTTCAGTGGATGCAGGCAAGATGTCAAGCACTGCAGTTCTAGATGCCAAGGGAATGGAAGCTCGATTATAAAGACTAGTCCTATTCGGGCCATTTAGTGGCGTCTATACTCAATTCTGCGTAATGAGTTATTTACAAATTACTAGCATTTTCACCCCAGGAGGTTACAAAAATTCCGCCTGATACCGCAGTAGGTTGGTTTCGGTGAAAGTGCGCGGAATAGCGGCGAGCTTAATTAATGGGCTTGACAACTTGGGTAGGCATCGAGATACAAGCCCTAGTTAGTTAAAAGTGGTGCACATGTCAGGTTGGGTAAGTCAGTCTGTGGAAGACCTTGCCTTAGGCTGTGGATGCCACAAAGCTGCAGCCAGCACATATGTTCGTGGTGATGACAACACAGAAGCTCTCTCGTCGACCACCATGAGCGCATCTGATATTGAGTTGGCGTCACCATTAGCACCAAAAGATCTCATTGTGAAGATTGTGGCCAGTAATGCGATTCACGGCTCGGAGGACAGGGCCTATGCCAGATATTGTGCTGAAGAGTTGAGCTTGCTGCATAAAGGTGTAGCACAGGAGACATGGCAGAGTCAAGCGATGGCAGTCAAAACGTATACAGATCTGAACACAGTCATGAGGCTCATTCAGCAGAGCCCGCACTTGTCGCGGCCAGAGATACGCCGCGAACTCTCGAGCACGTTTGCAACAGCGACAGTTGCCAGCTTGAACAGCTCCATCAACTTGGCACTACGTCTATGGTTGATGATCAATTTTCAAGACATAAGATTCGAGACGCTACGACACCAAGCGACTTGCATTGAATGGAACGAGTCTTCTACCTTGCACGCACGTGTTGCGGAGCTGTTTCCTAAAGCTCGGTGGGATGTTAGCGCAGCTACGAGCCGGCTCGGTCCATACTTCACGGCAGTCTTCCTGACCCAAGTATGTGGGTTGAAGATCGAGTGGACCACCAGTATATGCGATCATTTGCGGCTCGATCGATACAGTGGGACCTTGAGGATTTTCCCGTACAAATCCCACCTCAGTCATCTACTAACCAGCGATCAGGTGAACGTCAAGTAAGTAACAGCATCCACAATGCTCAAGCCGCAGGTGTCATTGACCGCCTGACATGTGTCCTATTCCCACAGACGTGCTGCGGGAAACTCTTCTCTCTCTCGACCTTCTATTTCCAATCCGGGACCATGCGACATCACAGCTGCTAGAAGACCACAGGCAAAGCTTCCATGAGAGTGGCCCATTCTTAGCCCAAAGCTCGACGTTGACTCTTGGCGATTTCGATTACTGGCGTGACAGGCTCCTCGAACTTCGTGAGGTCCTGGATGCGCCACCAGTGAGCTGGCAACAATTGTACAGAGACCGTCGAAACCCACAGCAATTCTGGACGTTCTGGATCGCACTGTTCATATTAGCTCTGACGTTGCTCTCTTCCATTGCGAGTCTTGTGCAAGCATGGGCTTCTCTCAAAGCTCTCAAAATGGCACAGCATCTAAGTGCATAAGGATTCACCAGGTTATCACTTTAGGGTTTGTCATGGAAGCACCGAAAGACGGCATCATACGTGCCTGCTGCGTGTGGCGTTTGAAAGGGTATCGCGAAAACCCGATAGTACTTTCAGTTGGCGTTGGGCTGAAGCTCGTACGTTTGCCGGTTTTCTGGCTCGCCGGGGTTTGCATCTAGTTGAGACGGCCCAAGTACGATGAGTCCAATAGATGTCGCCATGACCTGGGAATAAACAAAACCGCGGCATTTGGCCCGCGACAGCGAGGACGCTGCTGGATCTTGGACGTTGGGATCCGTGACTGCATGGGTCTTTCATTGTTGCATTGTTTTCTTGGTTAGATGCTCTGCTCCATCTGATGGCAATAGAAGTTGCGGGCTGCAACGCAGTGCGGGGTTGAAGTGTGGCTCAAGTATGGCTTGTACTGTAGAAATTGCGCCCCAATCGACTTTGCAGGCTGACATCTTGATCTTATCTCCTCACAGTGAGGGATGAAAAACGAAATGGGTACATTTCCTATTAGCGCGCCGATGGTTTAGTCGTTTTGCTCCTTCTTTCTCTCACCAGTGACGATCTGCACCAGGCTGTACGAGGTGTCTCCGAAGCTACAGCAGCGGCTGCGCCGGTATGAAACCTTCCCACAGACCTTCTTGCTTGTCAACCGCACGCCGAGCGAACCTCTCGCCAGAGGTGGTCCATGTGCACCAGAATATTCAAACCAGTGGTGTGATGTGTGTGCTGCTGAGCGACTGTGGTCGGCAGTGTCGACGATGAGAGTAGACGGCTCGAACCTCGATTACTTTGACAAAATCGCATAGGATCGCACGTCCAATATCGATCTTACGCGACAAACCATGGAAAAATTTCGGCTTGGGAAATGTTCCGTGGAGAGAATGATCGCCCAAGGAGGTGAAGTGTGTGGTAAGTAAAGAAGGGTTTGTATGTATGGTGGACGAGATGACTAAGAACATTGACTCAGGTTGTAGCAGGTGGCGCCGGCGTTGGCGTTGGTAATGTCGCCAATACCCGTGAACCCTTCTATCAACGTTTGTGGCAATCACTACCAGGGATTTAATGCCACTTAAAACTCACGAGTCCACGTAGGAGACCTGTATCACTATCACGAAGAAGATGTCAGGTTGAAATATGTGAAGGGAGCCATGTCCGATGCTTATGGCCAAGTTTATGAAGCCTGCCATCCTGCTACCCGGAGGAAACTGTTACATGAGATTCAAGAATGGGCTCAAATTCGTGGTAGCAAGAGCATTTTCTAGCTCAACGGCATGACGGGCACCGGCAAGTCGACCATCGCGTACACTGTAGCACAGTGGCTGACCGAGCAAAGGGCCTTCGGTGTCATGGATCTTGGGGCCTTTGGGCCAGCTTCCTTTTTAAAGGCGGCGAAGGAGGTCGAGGTACGGCGGCACTCTTGTTTCCCACCATCATTCAGCAACTCGTTTTAAAGGTTCATCGCCTAGATGTGCTTGAAGTGATCCGATCCAACCCGGATATCTGCAGCAAGGCACTGGGTGAAGAATTCAGGATGCTGATCAGTCCACTATCACAGCAAATCGTCACCGCTCCACCTCATCCAATACACATCATCGTGGTCGATGCGTTGGACGCATGTACGACAAAAGACATCAACAAAGTGCCTCAACTCTGATGCAGCCTGCCTCACATCACCAATATTCGTCTCCGACTCTTTTTGACCAGTCGGCCTGAGTAGCCTGTGCAGTTGGGATTTGATGATATTTTGTCCGACGCCCATCATGACATGATCCTCCAAAAAGTGCCTCGACCCATTGTCCAACACGACAGTTTCCCCTTTCTCACAGACGCATTCGCGAAGGAATGGAAGGGCTATAACTCTGATCCCCTTCTCGGTACACTGCTAGACCATCATTGGCCAGGCAATAGGGTTTCTGGGGAGCCCAAAAAGGCGCTCAGCCCACACAGACTCTTGCGGTCTATCCTCCCCTCCAAGGCTTTACGCCTGAACTACCCCAACATCGCAAGATCTGTACTTATCATCACGCATTCGCCGCCTGCACCACGCCTACCATGAACGTCAAAAAAGCCATCATAAACCCAGCAATTCCAAACCCACCCTGCACATCCCTCTTCAATGAACTCCAGACAACCCCCATGATAAGACTAACCAGCACAATGGCAAACCCAAAAAACCAGACCTTATTCCAATGCACACCCTCCACGAACTCGATTCCCCAACCAACAGGGACATCCGTCCCGGCCAGCTCCAATCTGTCTCTAACCCGTTTTGGAAACCTTGAGAGACACACCGTCTCGCTGTCCGCATCCTCAGGGTGATGGTAGATATGCATCAGATAATTCCTTCCCACGGGCGGAATGACCTTGGCAGGGATGGGACGGTATTGATATTCATCTCTTCGATCCTCGGGGGGGATGTCATCTCGCTTGCGGATATCGACTATTGATTTGCGGTGGAGTTCGAATTGGACGAATTCGATGCTGGTCAAGGTTTGGAAGGAGAGGAGACGCCGGCGCCAGTTTCGCCGTAGTCGGTGGTAGTGGGTTCGGAGGAGCTCGAGGAGTTGGCGGTCTGAGAGGATGGGGAGGGGTTGTTTGAGGTCGAGTTGGAGGAGGCTGGTTGCGAAGCGGCTGATGGTTATGCAGGTTAGGAGGAAGAGGCTTTCGTGGTTTGATGCTTGGGTTGATACATTTGGGTCGTCCTTCTGTAAATCGAGTTTCTCTTGGTCCGGACCTGGTTGTAGCATGGGAGGGGAGCCACGCGCATGTTGATGTTCTGAGGCTGCAGCAATTGTATTTGTTGCCAGTGGAGCTGAGGACTTGCCCAAGAGTTTGGCACTTGACGGAGATCTCTCCGAAGCCAGCGCGAAAAAAATCAGCGCGAGAAAAATCAGCGCGAGAGAGGCCAGCACGAGATAGACCGGCACGAGAGAGGCCGGCACGAGAGAAGCCGACAGGAGAAAAGCCGGCACAAAAGAAGCCAGCGCGAGAGAAGCCAGCGCGTAGTGAGCCATCACGTAGAAAGCCAGCGCGAGAAAAGTCAGCGCGTAGAAAGCCAGCGCGAAAGAAGCCAGCGCGAAAAAGGTCAGCGCGGGAGAAGCCAGCACGTGAAGAGTCAGCACGTTAGAAGCTAGCACGTGAGAAGCCAGCGCGTAGAAAGCCAGCGTGTAGAAAGTCAGCGCGAGCTCCAATCGAGCAGATTTTTTGCTGACCATGCCAGCAGGACATATTCCTAGATAATCCAGCATCTCAACAAGCCTGGTGGCGGTTATTATAAAGTCATCCCTACGTTTAGCTGCTTGTGGGTGGTCTAACAGCTTCGCCAAATCTTCTGCTGCACCCGGACGGGCCTCTTTGAAGTCATCGTAAAGCTGCCTCCCACACCGCTGATGAAATCTGGTTAGCAAGGTAGATATTCAGATTCAACGGGAGTACTAACGCATGTCCATCTCACTCTCACTTTCCCATTTCCTAAGGGTGGTTCGAGGAATGGCAGGTTTGTTCTACATGTCACGCTGGTCCAAGAAGAGAATTTCGAGATACATTCCACTGCCCGTGAAAGTCTTGAACGGATCGATTGAGTGATAATGCCCCGGAACGCATCATGGTCCGAATACCCTGTATAGATTCCCCAAAAGAATTTTGATAGAGGGCTCATTTCGTCAATGCTGCTCGGTCCTCGTTGCAAGAATGTTGCCCTCCTCCATCGGGATGAATGAACGAAATTATCGCCTAAGATCATCAGTTGGACGGGTCCTCCTGACTCGGTAGTCTCGCCTGGGGTGGGTTCTGGAACATGTGCTGCTCCAAAGGCAGGGGGTTTCTCAGGTGTGTCCTGTTCATAAGGCTCTACGGATTCATGGCTTGATGTTGATTGCGCCTCTGTTGTGTTGGATTTTGAATCTTCGTCCGGCGCTTCTGCCATAGAAACGTCGCCGTCCGAGGACACTGGACAAAGCGGTGTTATTAACTTGTCGAAAACTTTACCAATTCCCGCCAGCTGCTCAGAGTCAGGGGATGCATGGTGTGAGTTCACGCCAGATCTGATGTTGAGCTTGTGGTTGGAGTCTTGGCTCACCCATCTGGACCCAAGACTACCACCATTGGAAGTTATTGGAGGCAGCGTATGTCTGATCCCAGTCATTCCGCTGTTCATCTCCTCTATATCAAGCTTTATTGGGGACAGCGAGCCAAGATCTGGTAGGAGCGAAAATGAGAGACTGGGGGGATCTTGGCGAAGATTCGGCTCAGGAACGTCGATACTCGGTCTCCGCTCATTAATTGCAAACTCCGAGTCCAAGCCTGATGCTTGCGAAGGGAGATATTCCTGGATCGGCCCGGGATCTGAAGCCAAAGTCGGTCTCTCCGCTTTAATACCATCCACTACAGATGACGTTTGCATATATGAGGAGTCATGGAGAAGCATGTCCCTCTTCGCAACCTGTTGATGAAGATTTAGCAAAGAGGAGTGAAGTACTCTGAGGTCCTTTTCCTGACTAGCTCTTTCAAGCATATCGAAAAAGTTCCATCCTGCCTTCCCTTCATAGGTTGACAAGAGACGACCGTGGAGCTCATCAAGGATCTTCTCATGCTGCTTGTAAATCTTTTGCAGTATTTCTGGTAATGCCCACAGGCCAGCTCCTTTATCTAGTACCAATTGAAGACGAGCGTGATATAATCTAAGCTGCTCCTCGTAAGCCTTGTATCTTTCTTCGAGAAGCTTACAAGACCCGCTTGAGAGGTCATGTCGATGAGCCTCCAGCAGACACTGGTGAAGTATGTGAAGATCAGTCTGATGCTTCATGCAGATTTTCTTACAGTTTGCCTGAAGCCGCTCAACATGTGCCTGGTCCACAGCCCTGCTTTGCTCATGGTTGTTGTTGATTCCTTTGATCATATCGAGCAACAGATCTTGGAGCTCATTGTTGTAAGTCTGGCGCTGCTTGTCCTGACCGAGGTACTTGGTAGCCTTCGCACGGATCCATTCAACGGGATTTGCGTCCTGGTAATTGTAATCTCCAATGTCACGATCCACGGCTATAGAAGTATCGTCGTAGTCTTTATATTTGAGCCTATTTGGGTCGATATCTGTAAAAAGAGTATCCGGATCCATGTCCGTCAAATCCAATGCCAAGCCATCCTCGACCACATCCTTGAAGCTTCCAGCAGATGCAGACACAGGTTTGGGTTGCTCGGATGAAAGATCAGATTTGGGAGGTACTTTTGCTTGTGGCGGAGCATGAAACGACTCCATTGTATCCCAGGTACACCGTATTGATCTCAAATGCCTCGACCGCCTTCTCTACCGTCTTTGTCCTTGATATCGATAGTGGTGAACTCGCAATAAAGCAGTCATGCATGCCTTCGTTGATTTCGCCACTCAAAGTAGCCTTCCTCATTGCAAGGTAGACACCCCCGCCTTGGACAAGGCTGAGTGGCTGAGGCGGTGCATGATGTTCCATCCTTACCGATTACGTACAATACTGGCGAGGTTGGATCCCTGGTGTCATGTCTTCAAGGGCCATTCCCAAGAAGAGCTCGGCGTCATCGGGCGGCTGCTCACCATGATTCCTCAGAGGAAAAGGAGCATCTTGAGTACGGCTGAACCCAATATGAAAGAGCTCCGGTCTTGGTATCTCTGGTCTATTATTCAGGGCAAATTTACCCGCGGACCTCCCCAGGTTTCAGGCTATTGTTGCCGTTGAAGAGAAGCCGGTAGGGGAGTATTTCTTAGCCCTCCGGCCATCAGAAACCCACCAATTGATGCATTGAGCTGATATTTAAATAGCGCTCTCCACAGTCCTCCGGTCTCGTGTCACAGTCGGGTAGGTTCCCACCACTATCTCAATCGACATCTGGCTTGTGCTCCCCACGATTCAACGTCCGGACCGTTGACATCGGGGCATGCGACTTGTGCTGCGCAGAATGGCGTCCGAAACAGTAGGAGCAGCCAGCCCAAACGCTACTGGTATCAAATCTTGATCTGTCATGGAAGTTTGAGTTATAGACTCGAACCTGACCTGCGTTGACTAGGTCATGAGGAGGTTCGAGCATGGTCAACGCTCTGCAGCTTAGCCGACGGCGGGGCACATAGAGGTGTCACCGTCCTCATCCAGCGAGTAGGCAGATGGTGTTGCTTGTTTGTTTCAGCTTTTCGAGATGCAGATCGAAGACTCATGAACCGAGGACACGCACAAAATATAAAACAGCCCGATGACGGAAGGTCTCGGCTGCTGATGGTCGGATACCCCCGATCATCACCCCATGCATATGGCAGTTTTAGCCCTTGTCTCGTCCCCTCTATGAGAGTTGTGTCGTATAATGCCGTTGAATCCCGGGGGGGGGTCAGGAAAAGCTTACATCCTGGCCGCTGGGGGTAACACATAAAGCCCCGGTTGATCAGTTCAACCTGTGAACAAATCTATCTCGCTCTGCTGACCGAAAAACGAGAGATAGTAGAGCTTTTTGCTTGAGCATTCTTGTTACGATTATCACCTCACCTGCCAACATCCTCAAAATGCCGAAGGATACCTTCTCTGCTGCTGATGATCTGCTCGATGAAGTTGACGAAGCTGGCCTGTATATACTGTGTCGCAGGAAAAAAGGCGACAGACAACAATGGATGCTCGCCCTAATCATGGAAGGCGAAAGGTTCGGCATTTTCTATTATTATGAACCCAAGTCAGATGGGAATGGAGAAATAAAGGTCGCACCCGATCAAGTGTGGAACGACGAGAACCTGGTTTCCAAGCACTTCCTTAAAAGTCTTACATATCCACATTTGGTCGGACATAAAGGATTCCACAACAGCGCTATGTCGGTTCGTGCCTCCGGCAACGACAAGTCGTATATCGTTCGCGTCCTCCTTATCCTCGAACAGCGCTTTCTCGTCCCCGACAGATCCTACAGCGACTGGAACGAAATTTGGAGATATCCACCATCGTCAGATGGCAGTGATTCTGGTTTGGAGTCCTTCACGACTAGGGAATCCGAACTTTTGGCTAGATATCCTGCCAACAATCCTGCCACCAAAGCACGGCAATCTCCTGCCTCGCGGAAATCTCGTTCTCCTACTCCAGCGGCACAAGCGGGACCATCTTCAGACTTGGCCTTGAAACCGAGCCGCGCAAGCACCCCAGCGACACCCGCCAGACAGTCTGCAGCCCCTGTTAGGGACCGTCCTGGCATTGATACTGCAGAAGCCGGGCCCTCTTGTGTGCCAGCTCTGGATCCTTGCAGCCGCGCTGCAAAGAAAGCACGGTCTACGCTGCAAAATGGCAGTCCTAAAACAACAGCACCATCTACAGTCCAGAGCGGCCCTCTAGAAGTAAGACCACGATCTACAGTCCGAACCGACCCTGTATCACGGAGAACGCGATTCGGATTCCAAAGCCCCATTCCAGACGCCAGATTCCAACATCTAGTGAGAGGTGACACTTCCTCATCGTCAGGGCAGTCTCCTAGCTCTAGCTCTGGTGGGCCGGAGTCAGATCTGGCAACAATCGGTTTTGATTGAAGATCCGACTGTTCACCGTCACTGAGCTTGGGTGGGGATTGATGTCGGCCCTCTTCCCAACCAGCCGTTCCGGCAACACCAAAAGAAATACAAGCAAGGAAGTAAATGAAAGATGTGGAAGGTTTGAAATTTAGCTCTGAGTGGATGGCTTAGGCGCACACCGCTTCTCTCGAGTACGTACCAGTTCAATCGAGCGACGCACATGCTTGACTTTACCTACAAATCGACCATACTATCCGCAAAAGTTCTCGTTGGAAATCCTCTGATCAGACCAACCACCGCACCACGAGCCAACGTGCACCAATACCCATACCGAAACTCCATATCCCATCCCGTCCAGACGGAAAAGAGAGGAGGGGCGAGCACTCCGATTCAAGACCAGCATAGACCAAGACCATGCATCACTGCGCTACGGTTACTACAGAGAAGGTAGGTAGATAGATATCTAGCTCGTTAGTTAGTTTTAATGAATCAAGACCTGAAAAAATGAACGCTCGATCTATCTCCAGGTCAAAGCCATAAGCAATCCATTCCCCAAAACCCACTATGCGCGATCCACAGTACTTGAACTAGGTACGGAGTAGATGCTTCACCATTCACACCTAAACAACGCAGTCAGGGAGGGTATGGAATAAAATAGAACAGAGTGAAAAGGGTGACCAGCCCACAGACCAAACCTGGCCAGACTTCCCAAGGTAAGTAACTCGATGCAAGTAACTTCGCTTCGCTTCGCTTCGCATCGCATCGACTGGGATTTCGCTATGCCATGCCATGCCATGCAACGCTATGAAAGAAGAAGCAACAACCAACTAGTATCCGCTTGCTCACTCGCTCGCTCGCTTACACACTGTCTTACTACCTCCCTCCTCGACACCCAGCTTTCTCGCCCTGCAAGATGCAACGCAACGCGATCAATCAATCACTCACTCACAGACGACGCGACGCGACGCGACGACGATGGCAGGCGTACTTACTTCCTTCCTTTCTTCCCTCTCTGCACAGAAGCAGCAGCGCCGGGAGATGATTGATTCCATGCTATGCCCGCCATGCTTCTGGGACAAGATACACGTTCGCTCACTCGCTCGCCCGTTTGCTCGCGCCATAGCATGCACTGCACTGCAAGGACCAAAACCAAAAGCAGAACTAAAAACAAGAAACGAATTCTTTCCAATGCCTTCCCTCACTCCATTTCTCGCCCGCCCTACCGATGCAGATCCACATGCTGCATTCCATTCCTTCACGTCCAATCCAATTCAATCTATCAAGCCTTTGATTAATTCACCTCCCAGACAACCCTCCACCGAACCTCTCCCTCGCCTCCCTCGCACTCGCACCCCCGCTTCCGCTGCCCTGCTGCTGGACACCAAACCCGGCACTCCCCGGCTCACTTCCCATGTAGCTAGCACGGCTCGGATTCGGGCTCGTACGGCGACTGCGCTCGTCTTCCTGTTCGATGATATCGGATAGACGCGTGGGGTGGCGGTGGCGCGGGGTGTAGGAGGATTCCCATCCGCCGCTACCGCCACCGCCACCGTTGCTGGTGGGGCTGTAGCCTTGGCCTGAGTAGTCTGCTGCTGCTGCTGCTGCTGCCGCTGCCGCCGCTGCTGCTGCGGAGGTGGGTGAGAGTTCTGGTGCTTCGCGAAGAGTTTGAAGAGGTTGGGTGTAGGAGGGGCTCGAGACAGTTGGGCGAGTGGCGGTGGGTTGCGGCAGAGTAGCGCCTGCTACCGGGCCAGAGAGGGTTGCGGATGTAGAGTATTGTGGCTGCTGCTGCTGCTGCTGCTGCGGTACCTGCGTCTGCCGCAAAGCTCCCGCGCCATATCTCCTCGCATATTCCCTCTCTCGCTCAATTTCACGCTGGACGTCGTATTCATCTTCTGATCCTTCTTCACTAACTGGACCGTACCGCGGGCGATTTGTGGGATCACTGGGGTCACGCCATGGTATCCGTTGACCCTCTGCATCGAGTCGGTAATTCCCATCCGCGTCGATTTCGTATTCTTCGTCGCCGATACTGGAGCCGGCGCCAGAGGTGGTGGAGGCTATGTAGCTGGGTTCGTCGTGGGAGGAGAGGTCGGTATTGTGGGTTCCTGGACGGGGTGGTGCGGTGATGGAAGGTGCAGCAGCAGCGGCTGCGCTAAACGGTGGTTGCAGGGCAGCGCTGTTCACGGCTTGCGGGTAGAAGCGGCTGTTGCCTCCGCCATTACTTGTTGCTGTAGTCGCTTGGTGCGCTGAGCTGTACCCGCCTCTTGCTTCAGATATTGGGATGGTAGGATATGTCTGCGGCTGCGTGGCTCTCAGAGCAGCAAGTGCGGCCGGAGAGGTGATTGGCTGAGTCGGCCGTTGGTAGAATTGCAACTCTGGAGAGCGCACCGACTCGCGTGTGCGCGTGGTGGGCTGTCGTGTGGCTGCACGAGCTGCCTCTTCGGCGAAAGGATCAGTGTCCGTGGGTGATGCGGCCGGAGGCGGTTGATATGAGAACTGTCTCTCCTCCTCGTCAGGTGATTCCAGAGTAGTGCGGCTTACTGAGGTCGGGGCTTGTCCACCCATCATAGCTGCACTTGGCCCTCCTGCATACGGTCCGTCTCGGGTCTGTGGCCGTCCGGGGGCAGCGGTGGTCTGCCGGCTTGGCACCCCCTGAGTCATGGGCACGACCTGCACACCGCCCACCAGCGTTGGCTCTCCGCTGCGAAGAGACACGGTCCGGTCACGTTCTTCCTGTTCTCGCCTGCCCAGCTCCTCCCACGCCCGACGTGCCTCCTCCTTGCTGATCTGTAATTCTCGCCTCATTTCTTTCACCAGCTCCTCTGCTTTGAGCTTATCCGCTTCTGCTGACCCCGTCGATGACACTACTCGCGCACGTTCTTCGCGCTCGACGCGTAGAAGACGTTCCAGCTCTGCTTGCTGTGCTTGATATCGTTCCAATTCCGACCTCGTTTCGAAAAACCATCGCTGAAACTTTCTGTCCGATGAAGCTCGTAGGCGTTGAAGCTCAAAAACCGCAAGAAACAGGTTAGAGCCAGCCGCAGAGAGATCGACGATCTGTCTTGACATTTGCTGATTCAGCGGCTCGCGGTTCAGCTCGTTGCTGTTCTCTTGGAGGCGGCGGATCCAGTACGAGGTCAATCCTTCCCAGTGTGACGACAATGTTTCCCATCTTTCGAATGCGTTAGGGAAAGTAGTTCGGCCAGTCTGTGGATCAGTAGAAGGCTGGGTTGGTGCATGTGTCGCAGGTTGTGATGGGATTGCTGGATTGGCCGAGCTCTCATCGGTCATGGAGGGAAGATCGACTCGATTTGTTCGCGAAGGACCAGCGGTAGGCTCATCACTTGGCTGTCTTTCGTATCTGGATGACACTCTCGGCTGCTGGCTCACGGGTCTTGGTTGGCCTTGATCGAGGGTGGATGTGCGTGGCCTTGAAGTCACGCTGGCGACAGGCAGTATGTTCTCTTGCCTGCGACTCGAAAATTGACCTCCACTTGATCTTCGACTGCCATCTGGTACTTCTACACCCGACCGCCTTGTAGATCGGCGTCGTACAGGGGCTTCACCTGGAACGGCTGCTGCAGCTTCTGCTTCCTGCGCTCTCCTTAATTCTTCTTGCTCAAGGTTTCGCAATCTGGCCGCCTCTTCTTCTGCCTTCCTTCTAGCATCTCGCTCTCGCCTAGCTCGCATCACTTCGGTCGGTGTTCTGACGCCGCCTGTGGGTACGGGTGCTCCTCGCGCAGCCCGCGATGCGCCATTCTGAGCTCTGCCATTTCCGCTGGGGCCACCGGGCTGATCTCCAGCGAAAAGGTCTGACATGCGAGCACTCTCCTCCTCGAGGTCGGCAGATAGTTCTTTATAGTTTTTCCCGTCCCCAATCCGTATAGCCTCAAGAGCAAACAGGATAGCTTCGTGAGATTGGCGAGAGATTCGGGTGTTAGGAGGTGGCCAGAGCGATTCCCGACTGACAATGCGACGGAAGATCTGCGGTATGATCGGTTGGCCTTGGGTGAAGGGAAGATCGGCTTTGGTGAACGATGGGCGTGTAGGTTTCTCACGTCGATCTGCTGGTCCCAAGACACCTCCCTCGGTCAACAATCTCCCTGATACTCTTACACTGCGCTGAGAGGTGTTTCTCTCCTGCAGTCTTGGGGTCCTCCG
This sequence comes from Endocarpon pusillum Z07020, assembly GCF_000464535.1. Taxonomy (NCBI): domain Eukaryota; kingdom Fungi; phylum Ascomycota; class Eurotiomycetes; order Verrucariales; family Verrucariaceae; genus Endocarpon; species Endocarpon pusillum. The sequence continues at coordinate 30,577 of NW_006916034.1, forward strand.
CAAAGATCGGAGACTACCAGAAGAAGCGGAAGGCGGTCGACGCTGAGAGACAGGTGTATGAACCTCTCGTTGGGGTTGGCTTCTGGGTTCTGTGTCAGGGTCGTAATACTCGTAAAGGTCATCAAAGCCAGGAGGGAGTTGGGAAGACACCGTTGCAGTAGGCTCAGTCAGGGGAGATAGGCGAGCTGACCAAATGTCGAGTCGCGGGACACCCGCTCAAAATGCGATGCTTGAAATGCACAGCAGAGCTGCAAGGGTGGGGATCGGGATCTTGAAAGCAACAAGCTGCGTGGTGAGCGGAGCAGTATGAGTCAAGAGCTGCGCGCGGTGTTCCTGACAGCGGAACACATACACGTTAGAATAAAAGGTGGTTGGACTGTGGCTGGTCGAATGTCGAAGCGTTCAGGAAAATCCTGGTGGTTGGGGGATGAGATCTGCCACCATTCACCAAAATCCTTCGACAAATTCATCAATCACTTTTCTGAACCTGCTTTTATTGGTGAGATCATTGTATGTTCCTGTTTCAAGCGCTGTGAATCTGTCTGTCTGCCCCGAAGTTGTGGTGTTCAAGCGGGTCGAGAGCGCGAAGGAGTGCATTGAGCGCGGAGCGCAGGAAGAGAAATTCAATCGAGGTCACCGATCTCTGGCGCAATGCATGATTGTTGGGTTGAACTAGATATGCTAGAAATCATTCACGTCTCACGTTTTCAGGACTATCAATTGTGCAGGGTCTTAACTGGTGATATGGGGCATGGTGGGAGGTCGAAGATATGCGCAGCATATGACAGCATGGGGCAGCTGTAGCTCTTCGACCAGCTCCCGGGAAATTTCCACTTGACAGCTGTCTAAATCTTGCGCACAGCCACACCGACGACGGCAGTGAGGCGATAGTATGATCTCTCTGCGAGCTTGCGGCGGCTCGAGGTGGATTTCCGTGGCTCGCAACAGTGAAATTTGGCAATGTGGGATTGGGACTGGGAAAAGGAAAGTCGGGAGGCTGGCAGCTGGTCCCCCGACGGATGAGCTGTCACCACAAATCCTCCCCTATCCACTTCGTCCACCGCGTCATTCTCATTCTGGATGAGCGCCATCTGGAGTCGCCTTGGGTGTAGAAACGAGTCTCTCTGCTTTCAACATCTCGCACATCTCGAACATCATGGGAAGCTTTTCCTCATCTCTGCAAGACCCCTCAGCAGATGCCGCCGTCCTCATGCTTGCGGCTCTTGGGCTGGTGTCTGTGCCCTGGGATTGGTCCATTCGACTCGCAGTAGCTCCCTTACGGATCTGTGAGACCCATGGATGACAGGCCTCCCCGCAGCCAGTCTTGTCTCACTCCTTCATCCTGGTAACTCTGCGTCTACCTTCTCCGGCCGCATAGACACCGAAGTCAATTGTGATCTCACCTGCGGTCTCTGTCATTGAAATGTATCTGGATGATTTGACACCTTCCGTCGCTGCCCACCTGCGTCCATCTCATATATACAAGTGCCGAAACCCTGCGCCGTCATCCCGGAGCTCCAACGGCCAGTAAGTATCCGCATACAAGGGCCAAGAAACTGCATGGAAAAAGGGGAAAGGAAGCAGCCACCATGATCCCCTGTTCTGCTCGCAGCTCCGCGCATTGCAGACTGAATTTCACCAAGACAAATAGCTTCTACACGAGGGAGTACGAAATACTGGTCCTACTACTGATACATCGATCACAAGCAGTAATGCTGTTGCCCGGCTCACGGTCTGGTATGCTACGAATTACAAATCCTCTTCTGAAGCATCCATCTCTCGAAAGGAGGGATCGACAAATGTTATCTCTTGCCTTGCTGCGGAGAATAAAACGCCTGTCAATGGCGGGTGGAAGATCTTTGACATATCCGGCCGATGCAGGTCGCTCGCGGTGCATCAAGATATAGACGCAAGTAATCATTCTCTTCCGCAAACTGCTCGCTTAAAAGCGAGGCAAGTCCACCAACTAGCTGATTTCGCTCGATTGATCATCTCTTTCACCTTCATCAACACATTTCTTGTCTCTTCACGGAATGACCTCTTCCTTTTGGTTCTATACCACATAAGTCGGTTTCAGAAGTCCCACAATCATGCAACCTCTCTATGCATGCCATCCATTTCTTCGTCCTTTTCATCACTACTGCAAGCTAAGGTAGCTTCGTTATGAAAAATACCCCTGACTGGGTCCAGCCGTGGCTCTCATGCTTTGTTGCTTCAGTCAGGTGAGAAAAATGACATCCCTTCGAAGCTCCCCAGACGTTCGGATTCGTCTAGGACGTCAAGAGGTGGACTGTGCAGATCTTTGCTGCTTCTAGACTGTGCAATATCCGCGGACGCATTGGAGTTGGTATGTGCGTAGACCAGCATCTGGTGTCCTATACACGCTACAGTCGTTCCCAAGAGACCCACAATCATCCCTTGCCAAGTGGGATAAGCTTCTGACCAATTGTGAATGCTTGACATTGCTCCCCTTAGGATCCCTTCTGGGTGCTGATCGATGCAGTTTTCTGGAACCCACTTTTGGCTGAGGTATCTGATCCAGCTTTCTCTATAAGTATTTCCGCGCCCCTTACCAACCTCATCTCCACATCTCACAGCTCCCGTCAAACCAGGTTTCTGTCAAACAAAGTAACTGTGCTTTCTTCGGTGGTCAGAGCTTCGTGTTGACAGTTGATGGCAATTGGACCACTCAGAAACACAGGATACCCGGATCTGGACAGTAACAAGATTACAGTGCGATCAAGCGCTCTTGCGGAACCAATAGAGATTCACTACGAGGACGTTCCTCCATTACATCCACCCAGAGACCCAACATACTGGAAGATATCTCACCAAGTATCGTTGGACGGTGCTCCTGGCATGTTCAAAACAAGTACCATGTGTTCATCTGCTACAGTATACCAGTACGAAAGAGCCATCTACCCTGATCGCCGGGTTTCCGTTCTTGATCCTTCTTTTGGTTGCTACCTTAGTCCACAGATTGAACATAGCTTATCTCAGGCCGCGGCCTTAAATCACGGATCTACTGTAGCACTTCGGGATACCTACTGCTCCTCCAACTCATCCAATTCAGCTGGTTCAGCAGTATCTCAACGTCAAAGTCTGCTCCCGCCTCTTCCACAAAAGTCTTTATCCTCCTCAGTAAGACCTGTCGATGGGCAAAGCTATAATACTCCACGGCAAAGACAACTTCTTGCCACACCATTGAGTGAACTAGTTGGGCGGATGCCAGCTTCTTCGGCGCCTTCGAAACATAGCATCACTCCTCTTGAGCTTGAGCAATTGAAGCAGTCATCTTTACCACCTAAGCTTCGGAATCAGAGCCGCGCACCTTCGCATACTTTAGGTGTAACCTTAGGCCACCATCATCCCTACGGTCCATCGTCGTCTTCCGTCGCGACCAGCATTGCCTCCACTTCGCACTCTGCCATGTCTTTACTTTCAAAGTCCGAAACTCTGAGCCATCAGCCGACTGCCTACTCATCATTTCCTGTCCCGCCGAGAAATGGGTCGATGATGCAACGGAGGGAGAAATTGCCCAAGGCAATAGACATCGCTCAGCCAGAGCCCCTCAGTCCTGCGCTGCATGGGTGTTCCATTTCCTCACCATTGAAGACAAAATCAAGCTCACCCAGTGGAGTCGACTTCGATCTCGGTCTTCCTTCTCATGCATTTTTGACTCGGCGTCAGAGTCCTGCTCCACCTACAACTGATGCATCTGTCTCTACGCCACAATTGACTTCAACTTACACAGCCTCAACGGGCACACCAACCTCAGCATCATCTATCCAACCGCTTCTCTCGCCTTTCCATGAGCAATTTGTAGAAACCTCAGCCTTCGATTCAGACACAGATGACGAAAGAACATCATCACATGCTAGGACTCTCTATAAGAAGGTTTCACGGCCACTAATCAAACCCTCGTCGAGAACACGCGCCGAAACGCTTCCAGCCGTAAACGCTCCCTTTGCTTCTAGAGGCGCCTTACTTCAAAAGCGTATCTCAAAACAGGATATCAAAACTCCTGGCCTACGCTTCTCAAGCACATCAGAAAGCGGAGCCGGAAGCGATATGGCTTCGGTGCGCATATCAGACCCATCAGTCACCTCGCCTGTTGCCGCCAGATCTATTGACGCTCCAAGCCCACCAGTCACGTTGCCAAAGAAAACGTCATGCACGGGTTCACCAACGTCAAGATCGCGGAGAATGTCAAATACGAGTAAGGCTTCGAAGAAATCCAGCACTTCTTGCAAAACCACATCTTCACTTGTTGGTGACAAGGAAAATAGAGGCAGACGGAAGACGTCATCGGGCGGGCGCGTTCGCAGCTGGTTCTCTCGCGTTTTCACAAAAAGGAACACTCTTTGAGCGAGGCAATGAGCACCAAAGGCTGTTGCCTACTAGTAGCCCAGAATACAGTGGTTTATGATTTGATCTAGGATGCTTAGCATTTCCACACAAAAGCAGTATCTCACGGCCAAAACGAATGGAGGAATGGAGGAATCTCGGCAAGATTTGAAAATGTCACGATCTAATTGGCTCATGATGAGATACCCCAGGGAACATAGTTTCAAGAATGTGGACCATATACACATTCGCGAAGCGGCGATGAGACAAATGAACTTATGATTCTCCTTCCCTGCTCTTCTCTCAATTGCACAACCAATTAGATTACAACATGATTACTTCTGACAAATACAAAGTTCTGTCATGCGCCTCATTTCCTACTGACCAAGTACTGTACCAACATTCACTAGGTATAACACCAGCCAGAAATCATCTTGAAATAACTTATTTAAAATGCACCCCGTGCCGCCAAGACCTCACATAAGTATGTTAGGCGGACTTGGCCCTAAGTCCGTAAGAGTCCGTACTTTTGAAGCACTACTTCGTACATCCGAATCAAGCTCACCATAGTCAATTATGTTAGAAGTATGCCATGAAGCAGTGCAGATTAGATTAGTAAGCAAGAGAAAGTAGATGGAATGGATTGATTGACTTGCTATCTCAACTCCTGAGGAGTAGGATGACCGCTATATATACGCATAGAAGAGGCAAGCTATAGAATCACCTAGAAGGAGATCATAAACCAGCGTTGCAATGCTAACTGCAGCATTTTGTGAGTGTATGCGTTTCTGAGTAATAGCGCGTGGCGAACAGTTGCGGTGGTCGGAGAACTCCGTCTTCCGCTGACAAATTAAACAAGGTCGTCGTATCAACAGTCAACGATGGACTTCTTCAGGCATCATCCACTAGAAAATGCAAATACTCAATTAGGTATTCTCACCCTCAAGCCAGCACAGTCTCTACATGCGCCCCTGATATGCTCGATAGAGACACACAACTTCGGTGATCACCTGGAATATGAAGCTCTTTCATACGTCTGGGGCAGTACCTTGCAAACGAGCACCATCATGCTCAATGAAAAGAAGTTTAGTGTGACACGAACCCTGGAAGGTGCTCTGCGCTATCTCAGAAAGTCCTCCAATGGTCGACGTCTCTGGATCGATACGATATCTATCAACCAAAACGACTTCAAAGAAAAGAACGCACAAGTACTTCGAATTCGTGATATTTTTGCGGGTGCATTAGAGGTGCTTATTTGGCTTGGAGAGCCTGATATGGAGACTGAAGGCGCCCTGCGATACATCACAACTCATTACACTGCTAATGAAGATCATGATTGGCCAGACAGATGGGATCCAGAATTTATTCAAAACCTACCTTGCCTGCAGAAACTTTTCAGCAACCCTTGGTGGTCTCGCATGTGGACCTTGCAGGAAATCGTCGTGGCAAACTTTGATCCGATCTTTCTCTGCGGCAATGTTAAATGCTATTGGAGCGTCCTTCACAGCTGTGCCATGCATCTTTTCATGTTGACGACCCACACCTATATTCCTTTCAACGTTGACATGGAGCCGCTTATAGATTTGGGATTCATTGCAAACAGATGGAAGGATAGAGGCGACAGAAATGAAGGACAAAAAACAGGGGTCGCCATGAACATTGAAAATCTATTGATCACTAGTGCTGCTAGAGGTGCCACTGATCCTAGGGACCACATTTATGCAATTCTTGGCTTGTTGGAAGCGAGCGAACACAGCATCACCACAGACTATGATGCACAAATTAAAGAAATCTATTAAGAAGCCATGGTGGAAGCGATCCGATCAAGCCAAGACCTTAACTTACTTATGCATGCTGCTTCACCACGAAAACAAAATGAGCATGCATTGCCGTCATGGTGCGTGGATTTCTCTTCAGTAGGTTGGAATAGCTACACAGATGAGTACAGTACGTTCACGCTGCGACCAGGCGCACCCACGGGATCTGATCTCAGTCCACCCTTTCACCCTACTGGATCAGATTTAGGAGCACCTTTCAGCATCAAATACCACGCGACTCGTGCGACCCTAGCGATACTGGGATCGGAGATTGGGAAGATCTCATCTTTGCATAAAGCAAGTAGCAAAACTATAGGCAACGTGCCCAAGCAAGCCACCACTGCTATGGTTAGAGGAGCTGCGATAGCCATTGGTCCAGAAAAGCTCGCTGAAGAAGCAGCAGTGAACACCCTAGATTTATTAGATGATTATTCGATAATTGTGCTTTGGTTCTTGCTGGTATTGGCAGCACGCCTCGATTTCCGCAAAGCATATAAGCTAGTTCAGGCGGGTGCTGTCTGGAAAGTCCTCTCGGGAGGGGAGAATATTGAAGAGGCAATGCAAGAGCTCAAAAACCCGCAAGGAGAAAGTCTAGTGGACTACTTTACTTCAATGAGCTTGCAAATGCTTGCATCACAAAGACTTCGTGACGAAGATGGTAAGGGAGCAGGAGAGATGAGCGATCTAGGTTGCCACTCTCACATCGACGAGCCACCGAAAGGTATAGCAGAGGACAGGGAAGACGAAAGATACAGTGGGCCCTTCTCTGGAGCACTCTACAAAGAGTTTTTCTACCATTGCCTCGGCATCGCATCGACAGCGGTGGGGACAACATTCTTCACCACCGACACAGGCTACATTGGTCGTGCCAAACACGCTATCGAGCTCGGCGATGCGCTCTGTGTACTTCAAGGTTCGAACTATCCGGTTGTTCTTCGACCATGTGAAGACGGCACTTATCGCCTAATCACATGGACGTACACTCACGATGTGTTCGAGGACAGTGAGACTGCTTTCGACTTGACGGGATGCGAGAAGAGATGGTTTGAGTTGTCTTGATAGAAAGGAGTCCTAGCTGCTCCTGAGGCTGAAATTAAAGCACGATTTTGCGGAGTTGGAGCTGCCATTTGGTATCCCGGGGTAGTGTGAGTCCACTTTCAATGCTCAGATCAACGACTTCAATTGTCAGTCTTTGAATGTTTTTTTACAGCCACACAAATCAAACAATAAAGCTAAACGTCTGGAAAACGGAACGAGCACTTGACGAGGTCATTTTTGGCGATTGCGTACAGTGTTATACTTCAACCAAACCTCCAGAGTTCTCAAACATAACCCTCAAACCCAGACTCAGGATTACACCAGTGTGTCCATTTGAATCAAATCGAGTCAAATAAACCAAATCCATACTTTCGTCAATTCAACCGACCTCTGGGATTATATAAGCAAATCAAATGGTGGCCATGATTTGGTGTATTTGATATGATGGATACACTGGCAATCTGTGCAGAAGTGAGTGTTAGGGACGCTCTTGCCCTGGTAGTAGCAAAATGGTATGCTGCCTGGTTTCGCATCTCTCGCAGTAGACGGTACTGCCATGATCATCTTCATATGAGCAGATGCATTTGATGGTGTAATCCTCGCTGTCGTCTTCTACTGCCGTCTCTGGAGGAGAGCCATTCTTCTTGGGCGATAGTGCGGGTGAAGGAGTGACTGGTTCGAAAGAGCAAGAACTAGTGATGTGGTAGAGAGTTGAAATCTGCGTGTGGATGGGGTAAACAGCGTGCATTAGCTGGTGGATTAACTAACTATTTACGTTAAGTTAGTCAACAGAAGCGCCTCATGCGCCTCACAACTTTCGAATGGCACCAGTGGACGTAGTAAACCTCGCCCGCAGTGAACTTGGGCGGTCAAAGTCAGGCTTCAATGCCACGTTCCGGATGGTGCCGTGATAAGAATGCATCCATTCTGACTCAGGGACTGATATGTGAACAGCGGTTGTGTGGAACCGTCCTCCCAGCCGGTGGAGCTTCGACCAGGAAACGAGCATTGTCAGCATTGTCGAGGATGACAATCCACTTTCCCTTTTTGTCGTCGCGTAGTCAATCGGGAACAGACTTGAAGCTTGAAGATGTCCGGCTTTGGAATCTTCCAGCCATGGATCCTGACCCAATCTGCGATTCCCGAAAAACTTTGACAGCTAGCTTTAATAGACGTAATCTACTCACCAGAAACTTAATACTCAAGATCAGTAGTTAAGATAGAGCAAGATACAAGCGGCAGTGAGGTTTCTAAGCAATTTCAAATGATTTCTATACGTTTTTCATGCGTAAGGAGCTCTCAACCGCAATTTTGCCCCGCTGCACTAGCAATTCGAGGGTTCTGCCAAGAAATTGCAGCACTTTTGCAATGGGTACGAGGTGCCGCCCAGAAGTAACGAGATTCGCCCTAGAGGGTATAGGGTGTAGACCAGGTATTTGACCAATCAGATGCCGTAGATCCTCTTCGTTGGAGCTGAATTTGCTCTCTCTCCTTGTTATAGCTATCTGGTACAAATCCTCAGTGTTGTATCCTTCGCTTGGAGTTCTGTGTATAATATAAGAGCGATAACAACTTTCATAGATGAAAAATGTGCAATTTGAGTGATGTATTAGAAACGGAATTAATATCTAGAAAGTACCAGACTTGGTGGAACTTAGACAAAATGGCGTATTGCTTATCACAGTACGCTTGTATCAATCTAATCCAAATCTGGTTTCTCATTACTTCTGGGCGGCACCTCGTAATCCCAAGAGATCATCTCCTGAAACCTTAAATCTCCCTATGAGAAACAGCCTACGGAGTACTGGGAGAACAGGCTACTAAAAGGTTTTCTCTAGGGATCTTAGACGTCCTGAGAGTTCAACCTCTTTGGGAGATTTCCTCCTAGGATTTTAAATTTCTCACAACCTTATATGTCCAGAGAGAAGATTAATGAGCTTTTTTTTATTCATGGGCTGTGCAAGCCGCCCTAGTGGCACCTACAACTATAAATACAGGTGCTCCTACCTCTCGCTTTCAGAGCCTAAGCTGTCCCCTACAGACTGGTTTCCCTTCTGCTCCAATCAGTTGCACTTCTACTGGACTGGTACGAAGAGTATACTGGTTCGAAGAACGGACTAGCACGGAGACTAAGATTAGTATTGGTACGAGGGAATATTCTGGTGTCCAGCCGCGCTCTTATTGGGGATTCATTAGTGAATGTTGTCAGTATCTCGATCTACAACCTACCGGTTCTATTTCTTCCACGCTGACTCTTAAGAGCTGGGCTTAGGGACCTGACTCGGATACCAATGCATCGACCTCTCTGCAGATCAATGAAGTATATGAAACGGTCAAATTGATCCTGGATGTGGGGAGTAGATATCAGTTTCCTCGCACAAGACTCCCGATCTCCCCGAAACCCATTTCCCATCCGGTACATGTGTTCTCGTGACAGTAATTTGAGCGATGGAACCCTGAGTTTTGGCTAAGCAACCATATTCTGAGCATACGGCTCTGGTGATTCTCAATAGAGGTTCTCAACTGTTGGCCTTCCACTTGTTCACCATTGACCGGGTCACTTAATGGCGCCGCCTAGCAGCGTTTTGGGCACCCACGGCTGTCCAAAGATTATGAATGGCACCTCTGACCCACTCCATGTTATCTAATCTGCCTTTGAGGATGTCGAGTATCCACTTATCGTCGGCTTGTGGTTTGCGTCTATTTGCTGCAAGAATTTCATTGAATTTTTCCCTATATGCGTTCCGGGCGTTAAGATATCGATTCTCCAATAAGCGAACCTTAGATCTCTGTTAGAACTTGGCTCACCAACGTATGATCTTAGATGGATGATATAGAAAGGATTTGGTGGGGCTCGTACATTCTTCTCAGTTACCAGATTATTCTGGTTCAGGTACTTGACATCTTCACCCCAGTTGTGTTTATATCGCCTGTCAAGGCTATCGACGAGTTCTCTAGCAGTAACCATGGTCGAGGAATAATTGTCAGAGTGTCCGGGTAGGAATCTGAGCTTTGCTCCTGGAGCATGGGCAGCAGTCAGCTATTAGTACACCGCACTGTGACAACCAACTCTGCCGGTTGCCCAAGCCACAAACACGTTTTACATCATTATTGGTAGATGATAATGTATAGTTTTTCATAAGTAAGCCACAATCGGGTCTTCGGGCCAGATGGGTCCAGATGCTTAGGGCTAACATGGATGAAGTCTATGTCAACTGATAACTCGCCGGTTTTCATAGGCTAATCTCGGATTGTGAAGGGGGTCTGATGAGGGGCAATCTAGGCACCTTTATGCAGTATTCCTGCTTGAGTTGTTATCAAACCCCACCCCTCCCGACCCGTGGGCAAGAGATGGCAGCACTCCAATTCCACTCCAAGCTGGAATTGGGACTTGCAGACGCGGCCGGAGATAGTGCGAGATGTTGGAATTGTAGGAATGCAATTGGCAAAGTTTCTGTTACATACATTCAGAGGTAGTATGCATGTACCGCATATCCTATCTGGGCAATATCCAACGTGGCATCCGAGTTGCGTGGCTAGCGATTAACATGCGGAAAGAGGGACAAGATCGAGCTTATACCCTTCGGGTAAATTGAGTGGCACTTAGATATCTAAATATGGCTCCATCTTCCGCCTCTTCAGCGGTTTTAAACATGCTGTCAAACAGGTAGAAGAAATGGCACTTTTTTCTCTCAAACAGGCGCAGAAATAAGTACAAATTGCGGCAGAAATGGACCCATCGAAAACAGGCAAAACACAGGGGTAAGGCGTAGGAATAGCGCTGACGCGGCATAATGGACTGGTATGAAAAATGGACAGCTTCAAAAAAAACGAGATTGGACCTAAGACTGGACTAGTAAGTACGCTTTTTTCGGGTCTTTGCCGGTGGTTCTTTTCCTGAATGCGCTGGGGGCGGTCCGCTAATCCTCGCGGCCCGCATTCTTAAGCTTACTTACTGCACTTTTCAGCCAAGTAGGTGAGCTTGGAGCTGCTTTTACCTTAAGAGGGATGATAGAAAAAAGAGGGTGGTTTTGAGAAGTGCACCTCCGTGTGGTACCTCTGTTTTGAGGGTGGGGAGGAAGTCCCACTACTTCCGAGCTCCGGACCGGGCCACGTTTCTAGTGTTTACCTAGAAAACCCACCTCTTCTAGCGACCGCTCTCGAACCCGGAACAAGTGCTTAATGGCAGACTGCGACTTCCTGAAGCACTTATCGGCGGGGGAGAAGCGTCCTATCCCCTTCCGAATTCACCCAACCCCGCCAAGCCGACAAGCGCAGTCCTGGAAGCTGGCAGGGAAGTCCTTTCGTCGTCTTTGCAATATCTCCTCCGGCATTTAATTCTAAGAGGTGATATACATTGCCGTCATCGCTATGATCGTCTCCATGACGCCGCGTATCCTCAAGGCCAACTGCTAGTTTGGCGGAATCTCAGGATCGCCTCTGGGTTTATAGGGTGGCTCCTGGCATCGTCTCTGATTTCTCGGATCGTGTTCAACGTCCCAAATGAAAGAATGGCACCCACTCAGAAACATCCACGCAGTTATCCCCAGCATTTCGGTAACAGATGACGGCGGTAAGTAGTCCCTAAGAACTCACAAATTCTCGATCCGACTGAGGATGAAAGAAAGAAAGCAAGGAAGGGGGGGGAGGGAGGGAGGGAGAGATCCTGGTTTCCTTTTCTATTCATCTGAGCATGGCATTCTACTATACTATACCCAGAAGTGCTTATGCATCTATAACTACAGATAGTGGTAGTAGCTTCTTTGACAAGGTGGTGGGGCGAAGACTTGCTCACTTCGTACTCACGAACGTCAGGCCAGCTGCGCATGCCTTTATGGAATCAGTGTCTTGAATCAGAGGCATTGATCTGTTCACTTTTTGACGTAGACTCAAGGACGAGCAGCCAAAAGAGCGTGACAAGCAGCTGGGGAGGTGGAAGGGACAGTGGTTCCATATATGTTACTCGTTACGTATACCACTAGCAGCAGCACCAAAATAAGAGCTCTACCTCGGTATGGAATGGAGAAGATTGATGATTTTATCTAGATAGCTCGACCCCGTCCTCGTGCCCTCTCTGTCCGTACTGCTCACCAGCCCCTCCTGATGCTCATTCTGTTTCCCCGCTTGTACATCAATGTTCGTCTCTTGTTTGAAAGCAAAAGTCGAAGATACACCATAAATGAGGGCCGGAAGCTCCAGAAGCTTTCAAACAAAGCATGACTTGGACAACTACTCTCCACCATCTTCCTTGAGGTGAGATCAACGATTTTGCCGTTTTTTTGACTAGCAGACAGGATAAGATGCCCCAGGGTGACAAGTAGGCGCTCCCTAGGATGTGTCAGGAGTCTCCGCCAGGGCATGCAGGGTTCTCGCCAAATTTCTGTGGGTACACAACAGTACTGTGGTAATGGACGCAGAAACAACTTTTGTAAGCCTCATTCCATACACCAGCCGTTCTACTGCGGCAGTGTATTTTACTCCACTCACGACAGGGGTCCATCTTATGAGACTCCGCACACGTTGGAGCTTCGTCAAGGCTCCCCGAGTTGCCACTTTCCTCTTCCTGGCTGACCACATGCTCTGCGCGTGGCCAGTAATTGGTATTAGAAACGATTACTGGCTCTTTGATACCTGTGCGGTATACCACGCAATAGCATTGGCCAGTCGTCTCGTCCAAGTAAGGCTCCGTCTTTCCCTGACAAGTGTTGGCCATACGACGACATGCCTCGGGGGTTGGTTTTCGAAGAACACCACTTTGATCGGACACGGAACGTTTGAGGAAGCTATCAAAGCTGTTGTTGGGTGGATCGAGTTTCTTACAGTAGCAAGTTTTGAGGTAGGGATTGAAATATGGTCGCTCACTACCATCATTACTGCAGGTAATTGATCGACATGTCTCTTCCGAAAGGGTTATCGATGAAGATAGGCCTGCGATGCCACGCTTCGTCGTGGTGAGCGGAGCGGGCCGTATTGAAGGATCTGCTCCTGCATCCTGAAACCATGCGTCACGTTTTACGTAAGATAGACTCTGGCTGGTAAGAATGGACAGGCTTGGAGGCGCGCTGGGGTCGATAAGGTCGATGTCGTGGACATACTTGTCTCCGTGGAGCTTGAAGACTGTGCCGTTGCTGATTTGAACGTGATACGTAATACTGTCACCAGGTTCGAAAGTAACTGCAACGATCAAGGCAGTCTCTTCCGCAGCTGTGGAAACCCTGGTCTTCATGTTCGTCGGCATAAGGACAAGGTTAGGCGCTGGATCTGTGCCAATGCTGCTAGCTGCGATGGTTGTGCTGGCATTCAAATTGAAGCCATCCGGTGCGCCAGCAAGCTGAACATGAAAAGAGATGACATCATCTAGAAAGTAGGGCTGCACAGAATACACCCTTGCATTGTGCTCAGCAATCCGGTCTGTAGCTTGGTGAATGAGCCAGGGAAGGCCGTATTTAGGCTCGCACAGGCATCGATTGAATACAGAGTCGTAGTAAAGTTTGGTGGTGTTGGGACATTTGAGAAAGCCGCATGGTGTTGTAAGCTGTTAATGTCAGCGCGGTGGTCAACGAGATCAAAATGAACCAAACATACATCTTGCTTTTTCCACCGAGGACAGATACAATACCCAGTGGCGTTGCTCAGAGTAGCGAATCCATCCCAGCATCCTATTTGGGAGCAGGGAACAGACTCGTTGCCATCATGCACAATGATGTCGGCTGACTGTTGCACACCCAACTCCGTCTGATGGTATCCATCAGCAAAGCGTATCTTCACTTCATCTCACCTGGCACGTACCGGCAGGCCTAAGACTAACACCGAAGGAAAGAGCACAATCAAGGCAGAGCAGAGGGTTTTGAAATGCATCATCACAAACACGCGATGAAAGGAAACAATTCAGGAACTTGGGTCGCAGGAAGTAGAACGGATGCAGTACTAGGATACAATGTAGAATGTAGAGAAGGAGGAGAATCACACGGTGCTGGGTGGCAAATGAGAGACCACGGCGGGGTTGATGTGAGTGCGAAGGTGGACGTGAAGGACAAGGACGACGACGTGTTTGCTCCAAATTTGGCAAGCGCAGCGGATGGGAAGGACGACTGGAGAATTTGGAATACCAGTGTAAGTCTGTAGGTTGTGCAGTAGAACTGATCAACTGGCACTGGCATCAACACACTGTAACACAAGTCTCTACCCTCATCTCGTTAACATGCCTTCACTCAACAATACTGAAGCATCACTGGGTAGAAAAGCCTCTACCGATGGTCGCCTGTTCGTCCCTTCTCACAACAGTCCTCGAATACAACCCTATGGCTATAGCGCACCGAAGACCGAGTGTCTGATCACAATCAACCAACAGGTCGCAAAGTCACGACGGTGATTGGCAGGCCACATTCATCCATATGTGGTGTCCTGAAGGGGTGGGAAACTTCAATGGCGCCGTCGCTTTATCTGGTCGATCCGATCAATGATCCCATCCTTAGCCTGAAAAGGCACCGAATACTGCGGCCATATGAGAGAGTCATGTTAGGACAACTGTCCCTCCCAAGACCGGGCGAGGAGTCGAGAGTATGAAGGAAGCAGGGTCGGTGTCATGCTAGAGCCAGATGTGCGCACACAGAGAGCACTTCAGAGCCGCTATTTGCTAGTCGACAAGCTTTCGACCTGGGACTAAATTACTTTGTCACTGATGGCCATCAAGGTTGTGTTATGTTGTCAGACGCTTTCGCGAGACGGCTGGGGCAGGATCGGATACGTACGACGTATGCGAACTCCTCTTAACTAACTAGTTAGTGGCAAGCGGGGCGATGAATCTTGCTCTCACCGACAGTACCGAACCCCTGCTGCCTGCATCGCTTGGATCGACCTCCGCCATCACCACGTCTGCCAGACACCGCCTACATGGCACCACGTCTCGATCCCTGGAAGCTGCTGCATTTTACCGGCGCAGCTATAGTATGATGTGTTCGCAGGTTCGTGGACCGCACCCAACGAAGTGGCTGGGTTTCATGATTGGTTGTTCAATGCACCAACCTCCCTGTCCAGCCTCTCGGATTCTACCACCACACCCTCCACTATGCACATAAGCGGGTCTTTAAGCTTCCAACATGGCCCTTTTTACTTTCGATGCTCTATCCTCCCCACTGACATACTTTTACGACCGTTATGAATGTTGGGACTGCAAGATTGGACACTGTGAACTGTAAGTCCTCTCGAGGCACTGAGTATCAGCCGAACGTTGGAGTTGACATTGTAACAGCCAGCCAGCCTCAGCTTGTACATACACCCTCACAACGATCGCTTGCTGCTTCGGACCATTCTTCCTTCTCAGACTATGCATCGGAAGCATCGAGCGTTGAGCAACGAAACCGGTCCGTACAGTATGAGACTCCGCCGTCCCGAGCACACTCACCAATTGCCACCAAAACGGCCGACTCCGAGATGACCTTGCCGTCTCGACCTGTGACAGCGTACCCGGCTCCACTCAATGTCAGGCGCAGTCAAGCTCCACAAACGCGGATTCGAATTTCCGACCTGTACAGAGACATACATAATATCAGCCCTCCAACGCCTGGGGTGGATGAAACACCGTATATACGATTTGCCATCGAGCAACTCACTCGCGATGAAGAGCTAATGGGAAGGGCGCGGCAGGGCTCAGACTCTAGTCTTGATTACCCAGGCGAGCGTGGCATCTCAGACGAAGGATTGGGCTATAATGCCGCTCTTACGCCTCAGAAGCCAGCTGCACGCCGCCCACGAAGACCACGAATGCCGATTGAAGAGGTTTCGAGACAAGGTATGGACA
The DNA here is from genome assembly GCF_000464535.1 of Endocarpon pusillum Z07020. Lineage (NCBI taxonomy): Eukaryota > Fungi > Ascomycota > Eurotiomycetes > Verrucariales > Verrucariaceae > Endocarpon > Endocarpon pusillum. The sequence continues at coordinate 46,579 of NW_006916034.1, forward strand.
ACAGCTCAGAAAGGCAACTGACAGACTGACGAGATGTATAGTTGTTGACGATATCTATATTACCGCTGATCCGCCTGAGCATCCTCAATTTCCGCAACTTGGCTATCTACCACCACTTCTCAGATTACCTTTGCTCTTACTCTTTATTTGCGTGTGCCTACTGATGATTGCGGCCCTGATATTTTGTAATGTATACTGCCTCCAGAACAATGGATTGTACGATTATGACGGCACGGGCACAGCAAGGTATTTCATTTTTCAGTTCATGCCACAGCTTTTGGGCATCATTGTCATTTTCTGGATTTTTGTTCTGCAAGCGGCTGTCTATCGCATTATACCCTTTGCTTCTATGGCTACTCGGCGTTCTCAAGATCGTGTGTTGCAAGACATGTCCATACATCCTGCGAATTTTCTCCTTCCAGATTTGAGACATTTCCAAAGTGGCGAACCAGTTGTTGGAATGTGTTTGCTGGTTTTCTGGATTTCGTATATTACTGTACCATTACTCAGTTCCATGTTTCAGACTGGGCTGTTTGAGATCAACGGCCTCCAGCGGTGGCGGTGGACAAGTGTCCAGGTCGTGGTTTGGATTTTGGTCGCTCTTTATGCCCTGCTCATTGCGGCGACGGTGCTGATCGTGCTGCGCTTTCGGAGGCGCGAGTCTGCTCTGATGTGGGATCCGGTGTCCCTGGCCGATCTGATCATGCTTTTCCAAAAGTCAAACATCGTCACCGATCTCGACGGTTCAGAGATCTCCGAGTCCATACGAGCACACATACCGCCGAGGCCCTTACGACTGGGCTACTGGACCACGTCAAGAACCGCTGAAATCTTCCACACAATCGGCGAGGAGAACGCACCGCTTCGAAGACTTTCAAGAGGGCAGAATGCGAGCAACGGAAAGCACATGGAAGGCTACGACTCGCCAAACATCGACATCGAACAGCAGCGCTACTCCCACGCCGAATCTTTCAACCGCAACATCCACTCCCCCTTCTTTCGCTACCGCTGGACCCCTCGATTCCTCCGCGACTCAGCTGTCGTCGCCTGGATAGTCGCAGCGCTAACCCTCTACCTGGCATTCCTGATCGTCAGCTTTGTCAACTCCGCCGTCGAGCGCGGCTTCCCACCCGGTGGCGTCCGCACCGTCACCAACCCGCACGGATTTTCGCCCTCGAACTTCCTCTTCAGCTTCCTGCCCTCCCTCCTCGGGATGGTCCTCCTCCTCGCCTGGCAACCGATCGACACCTACTTCCGCGCCATCCAACCCTTCGCCAACCTGTCCTCCTCGCTCGACGGCGCATCCGCAAAAGACAGCCTCCTCCTCTCCTACCCGGCCTGCTACCCACTCCAAACCACCTTCGTCGCCCTCCAAAACCACGACTACAAAGTCTCCTGGATCTCGCTCGTCAGCGTGCTGTCCGCCACCATCCCCGTCCTCGCCGGCGGCATCTTCACCGCCCAGTTCTTCAACCAATCCGAAGTCCGTATCGCCGCCACCATGCCGGCTTATTACGCCCTCTGCGTGTTCCTGGGCGTCTACGCATTCTCGTTTCTGGTGGTCTGGTCCAAGAGGAAGAGGTACCTGCCCCATGCCATCAGCACATTGGCGGATTATCTCAGCTTTTTGTATGTGAGTCCGCTTTTGGCCGATCCGGTGTTTGTTGGGGTGAGGTCGAAGGAGGAACTCAGGGAGAGGTTGGTGGGGCGAGGGGGAGCGGGAAAGAAGAGGCGGAGGATAGAGGTCAGAGGGGAGGCGGGTGAGGAGAGATTTGTATTTGGGGTTTATGTCGGGCGGGATGGCAGGGAGCATCTGGGTATTGATCGCTTGCATAGGGGGGTGATTGAGCCTAGGACTGGAGAAGCAGGGAGAGGAGGAAGGATATGAGGAGGGCATGGAATAAAGATAGGGGGATAGGGCGAGCGAAACAGTCACTTAGAAATTAAGTTCACCGTCAAGTCTACGCATATATCCGCTCCGTTGAACAACAAGAAATATATGGCTCCTGTGTCGTTGTTTCTCATTGCGTCGACTATCTGTCTGTCTGTCTGCCTGCGTGTCTGTTTCGCATGTGGCCTTTTCGGTGCTCTGCATAGCAGCAGCAACACAAGGACCTATCCGTAGACGCTATTAGGACATAGCCGCAAGCACATGACGCCTCTCACCAGGTGCCAAATCACCAAAGCAGCGGCATTCGTCGTGAAAATCCCGCGAAGGTTGAAAACTTGCCAGAATCCCCCCGAACAGTCATGAGCCGTCAGTCGTCATCTAGAAAAAATTCGTCACGACCCCACGGGATCCGGCTGCACGACGATCTCCGGCGGTGTGGCGAAGCTCAGCCCGGTATTCCTCTCCTGCCTTGCGACTTCGATCAGGGTCTCGAGCCTCCAGCGCCTCTCGAGCCTCTCCTTCTTCTCCGCGAACGCCATCTTCAGCGCCTCCTCTTGGTCGTGGAATTCCGCCTCCGCTGCCGCGACCGCCCCGGCGTGTTCGGCTTCGAGATCCTCCATCTCGCGGGCTTTCTTGGCGATGAAGTCGGCGTACTGCTTCTCCTGTCGGCCTCTGAGGACCTCGATCTTGGCGCGGTGCAGGCTCTCTATCGTGTCGCGCTCGCGGTATTGTTGCGCTAGGTTGTGGATGTCTTTTTCTGTTACGGTGCGGGTGTATGGTGGTGAGGGAGCTTGAGGTTGAAGTGGTGGCTGCGGTTGTGGCTGTGCTTGCGGTTCCTGGTGTGGTGATGGCGGTGTGGCTAAATCTTCGATGGAGCTACGATTCGAGGGGGATGAGGCGGGGGCCATTCGAGGTGGGGGGATAGGGCTAGATGTTGTGGTGGGACTGTGACAGTAGGCTTCCATGTGTTTGAGGCGAATGACGCAGGCGCGCTTCTCGGCCTCGAGGTCTTCCATCAATTTCATTTCGGCTTCGAGTTGGCGGAATTCGAGGTCGGTGATGGATTTCTCGTTCTGAGGCACTTAGAAAGGGGGTCATCAAGCTAGTAGCAGGGCCGGTCAATACCTTGATTTTTGTTTCTTTTAAAATAGTCTCCTTGAATTCGATTCTCCCCTTTCTGGATTTTTCATGCTCTGCCCGCAGAGAGACTAGGCACTCCCTCTGGTAATGTAGAAAGCGGTCTCTCTCATCGTGCTGCCGCGACTGCAAGTCTTGTACTGCAGCACACTGTGTTGTCCGCTCGATCGCCTCGCTATCTTCCAAGCTAGAATCTCCAGTTCTTATGTTGGCTATAGGCGGTATTGGCGTGGACCATGAGCTCTGCTCCGAGGTTGCAGATACTGGACTTTCAGAGTTTCCCTTGACGGAGTAGTCATCGAATGCAGCAGTACCACGAACGCCATGTTCATTGCTTGTAGGCGTATCAACCACCCTAGATGTTGCTGACCTCCTCTTTCTGAAAACCGACATTATTCTTATGCCATTTCGAAGGCCGGTAGCTTTCTTCTCCGTGATTGAATAGAGTGATGGTGTGATTGAGCGGGTAGAAAGAACTGGTGGCGGATGACCAGAAGAAGGCTGAAAGGTGTGTCTTCTATCACTCGATGAACAAGAGGTAGGCCCAGTAGATTGTGAAATGGCAGAACCCGGCTCTTCTGGATCGGATGCAACGGTCATTGCAGAGGTTGAGGAAGTCAGGAGACCAGCACCTGGCAGCCGATATTGTAAGCCGAGCACATGGGCTTCAAGTCCAAGTCGGTGATCAAGTTCGTCCTCGGTCACGTCTGGCGGTGATCGAAGGACGGATGAACGAAATGCGTCCTCGTCTATCATCTTCTGCGCACACCCTGCTTGCTGCATTTTGAAAGTGTTGTTCTTGAACAATGCCGTTGAATGAACACATCTAGTCCTCAGAGTGTTTGGTGCATCTCAAATGGTAACAAGAGCTGTGACAATCTCGCTTGTCATTACTGGACGTATAAGAAGACCGTGTGCACACAATCAGGACGCACGAAATCGTTGTGGGAGTGTCGGATCAAACGATGACACGAACAGGTAGGATTTCGTGCACCGATGGTGCTCTGCGAAGAGCAGCAAGCCGTACGCAGTCTCTAGAGTAGCACCCGCTGTGATGTGGCATATACAAACCCTGACTGAACAACAAATCCAATTCCCAAACGAGGTTTTCACAGGAGCTTGGGAAAAGCTGTGGATGGTTTTGTGGGAGACCGGCGAAAACAGGCACCTCTGGACCCACCAGTTCAAGCGGTCTCCTCCCTTCGAGGTCCAGAAGCAGCGCCACTTACCACATCTTCAAGATGCCCTCCCCTAAACGAGGATGAAGGACGGTACACTGCAGTAGTGGCCGAACTGACGCCATGCACGGACTGCCTTGTTCCGAATTGGTTCTGCGGGTGCGGTGCTGCATTCAGATTCTATCGTCTGACTCAGGTCGACTGATCGAGTCACACTGGTCAGGTCCAAGTTTGCAAGATTTGTGTTCAAGGCACCCGTTGCTCGAAGCAGACAAGGAACGAAGATTAATCTTCAATCATCTAGGAATTCAAGCATCTGGCGCCAGAGTAGATGACTGGATAGAACGTCTTTTAAACCTTGGAATCCTGCACAGTTGCAGGGGCCCATCGGGCTATGTTACCTCCTACAACGTAACCCATCTGCAAGTCTACCCAAGGGATTAAAATCTGCAGGGCACAGAATATCTACATATAGTTGATACCGCTTCGACAAGTGGGTACCTTGACTGGCCACAGAGCTTTCCTACACCTTGGGAAAGTCAGTCAACAGAACCCGCAAGTCCTGCTGCAACCCAAGACATCAACAGCAGTACCTTAGCGCACAATCTACATCCCTAGCTAAGTCATAATGCAAATTGGACAAGAAAACTTAGCAGATTAGATGCTGGTGTTGAATTCCACTGACCTACCCTGACGAAAACGTCTGTGAATGGCAATGCAAAACATGCGGCAGTCTTCCAAAAGGGCAAGCTGAATGTTGAGTTCGGGTCTGCCTTTGAAAAGGCTTAAGAGTTCTGCTGATCGAGGCGAGCTTGGAGGATGGCTGGATTAAGAGGATGCGGGCATCATCGTTGGAGCTTCTTAAATCTCTTTCAGTGGCAAGGATGAGCATTGAAGGTTACGAGGATGGATAGCGTTGGACTGAATAGAAGTGTGCTGACAGTTGATTCTTTGCTCATCTTGGTTCGACGGTCTTCTCGATTCTTTCCGTGTGTAGAGCCACTAATTCTGGAACTATCAAGCTCTCAATTTCCAATCTTTCTTTGACTTGACCACCATCTAGGTCGACTGGTGTGTCTTCTGCCTTCCCCTCGATCTTTCCAACCAGATTTTCGAGACCGGAGAAACTCTTCGATCGCCTCGCTTTTGGCACACGGATCCATTTTTCTCCTTCCTTGGAGATGAACACCACCTCCCACTTCCTCGTTGCTAGCAGGTTTCCGATGACCAGATCATGATGGTAGCGATGCAGAGACTGTTGAGCTTTGGACAGGAGTAGGTCGGGATCTGTCTCAAGCTTGAAGCTGACAATCATGCTGCCAGAGGGTGCCCATGCTGATACGAGGGTAGAAAGGAATTTGGGTACTGGGTCGAGATTGATGACCAATTGCTTACCAGCAGTCGGCTGATCAGTGATATTACCATTTGACTGCTCCGACGACTGAATCTTGTGTTCTTCCATTTTGTCTCTTGGGATAAAGAAATCGGACACTGCTGCTGCAAGGTAGAACATTGCTCGGTTTCCCAGAGGCTGCATAAGAGTGGCCAAGCTTCGTAACTCAAAGAGATACTCAGTCACAGTCGTGAACGGCAATAAAAGTAGCATTCGGTTCTTTTTGGCAGAATGATATTGCTGCAAAACGTAGTTCATCTTCTCCTGGTATTCCTTCCGGACAACAACACTGCCTGGTTTGCCCTCCAGGCCATCTTCATCCATGAAATCCAAGAAACAGTTGGTACTATGACTGTAATGTCTACTGTATGGTAGAAGACTAAATTGCCGGTGGAAGAATATGACGGCATAACCCTCTTGTAAGAAGTATTCTGCCGAGGTGGCTCCTCTGGTTCCTGCAGAGAAATTGTCGATGAAACGGACAGTTTGATTCTCAAGGGGAACCGTTGTACCACCCGATGTGACAAGCACTAACCTTCGATCAGGAGAAACGCCATGGTGATAATTGATGAACTCTCTGGCCAAGGTGGTGTGGCTCTGAAGGGATTTAGGAGCTGGGTTCGAGCTGAAGTATTGTGTGGCCGGGTCGGCATCTCGAGCAAGCAAAGAATTTCTTGGTAACATGTTAAATAATCTCCGAATGGGCGACGTCAGCCGCTCGAATCAAGCTCTCAATAGTGGCTGAGGACTGTTGCAGAGAGCCGGCAGCTGCGGATCTCCTTGCTGGCACTTGAGCAATTTGGACCAACCTTCTAAGTTCGAAGCTGGGAAACGACAATAGAGCGAAGTCTACTCTCCGGCTACATGTGAAGGAGTAGAAAATACTTTCAGGGATTTATCGGTTGGCACTCTAATAGAAAGCACTCGTTGTTTGGCCTTTCATAGGCTGGGAACCTTTAAGAGATCGAAACCAGCTCTTTCTGTTTGGAAAGATCTGCGGAGTTGACTGTAGAGCTGAACATAGTGCTCAGACATTGTCGAGCCATTGAATACTGGGTAAAGTACTGGGTAAAGTAATGTACTAAGATTGAAGAAGCTCTTGAGTATCTAAAACTTTTCGTTACGGATTGGATTGCCTCAGAAGCTCAGACCTCACGTGATCGACAGTGGGCTAAAGCCGCACCTAAGCCCCTCGTCACGTGTCCACAGCAATGGGTGGTCTAGGAGTCCAAGGGTTGACCTCTGCCAAGCATGACTAATGGCTAGTGCTCGAGGACTACGTAGTAAGGCTATAAATCAACAGTACTACGTACTAGTAAAACTGACCGACCTCGACTGCGCCTTCTGCTTGCCTCAGAACCCAGACGGGCTTAGTGAGCTACGCCACACACGCCATGCTCGAAATAGGCTAGTGTTTGACTAAGCAGAACTAAAATTGTTTACCTTTCTTTGAAATCCACAGAAGACTTCCTGTTCCGAACATGCTATTGCATACCAGTGGCTGTTCGCGGACACGGGCTGATACATTCCGCTTGCTTTTCTTTGACCATATCCTGGTCCATGCCATTTCCGGGTCCAAGGGAAACATGGCTGACGTTTTTGGTGTCCACTGGCCCATTGATTGGAGCAAACCCACCGCTAGTAGTCGTCGTCTCCCCGTCTTATTAGCATTGTTTGGCCTAAAATCTATGACTCCCACTGCTGGGAACTTGCAGCAACCGAAACTAGACGGTCCCGTATTGCAACACATTCCTTTGCCCTCTGTGCAATTCCGTTGTTCTCCACATATGCACAAGAGAGGGGCAGGGAGAGAGGGTGTGGAAGGGAGAGAGAAGAGAACGAGCAATATATATCTTGCTCATCACTTAGCCTCCCCTTTAATTTCCCAGTTCGCCATCCTTACCTGCCCGGTTCCCCCACGAGAGCTCAGCGAACCCGCCCATTTCGTATCACCACTTCAACGTCAGCAACATGCTCACTCCCAAAAACCGCATCTTTGCTGAAGGCCAGTTCGTTTTACCCGACTACGAGGCCACAAATGATATCATTGATCTGGACACACGGCGATGGTACAAGGTGAGCGGCCCGCCCGCACTCGAGGATCAGGATCTCGCGAGGGATGCGGCACTCAAAATCCTAGACCTATTGGACCCTGCAGTGGTTACATTTGTCGTTTCTGAAAACGGAAAGCTCATTGCGACAGGCTTGGATCCGAGAGACGATCCAACGCCAGCAATCATATATCCCCGTTGCCCAGTCGAGCTATCACCCAACGATACCCTGACTCGTACTCAGCTGGTGGAAGTCGACCGCCTAGGCCGCGAGGTCGATCTCGTAAGCTACGAGTCAGGTGAGAATATGGTGCTGGGAGTATTCAAGTATGCAATAAGACCGAGCAACGTGCAAAGGGTATGGAAGGAACTCCACATCTTGAAGGCTCTGGCGGCACATCCATCCGTCATTCCTGTGGACCGGATCATTCTTGATGAAGTTGAGTCTCGAGTAGTTGGCTTTACAACGCGTTTTGAACCCGGGGGCAATCTGGACGTCAATAAGACGATCCCCTTTCGCTTCCGCTGGCTGGAGCAACTGACTTCTTTTGTGGATTATTTGAACCTTCGTTGTGGCATCATGCATGCCGATCTTCAAGCTCGAAATCTCCTGGTGAATGCGGCAGGAGATCTCAAAGTGTTCGATTTCAACATATCATCCAAAATCAATCCCGTCGATCTTGACTACGTAGCGTTCAAGAAGGGCAGCATGCATGATGTCCATGGGGTCATCTTCACTCTCTACGAGCTGCTTACATTTGATGAGCAATACCGAGATTTTCTCACGAGGCACGAGGATGTCTCGTTAGTGGAAAGTCTGGCACATTGGCCTATCAAGAGGCCAATTGAACCTGGGACAGACGTGGCGGCTTGCCGGAGATTTCTAGAGCGGTGGGTTGAGGATCGCAGAACAAAGCGCACGATTCAGAATCATTCTGATGCTACTGAGCCCCTTGATTGGCCGCCACTCCCTATCCCCGAACCCGAGGACCGAGGACCGTTTCAGGATCAAGATTCGAGGTGGTGGCAAAAACCTTCCTATCAAACCCGATATTCTGCCCTTCGAGAGGGAAAGTACGTAGTACCATGGGAGCGACCACCTCAGAGTGATGTGGATGCTCGTAGAGCCGAGCGTCATCAAGAAGTCGTTGCGGGGAGTGCTCGCTCGGAGCTCAAGGAATGAGATTCCTTGTGGAGAGGCATGTTCAGGAGTGAAGGGTAGTTTAGTCTTAATATACAAGACTGTTGCATCATCTGATGATTGGCCCACCACCTCGGACGTCTACTGTCGGGGCCACCACCATCCCCTGCCATCCTCCTCTCCTCTCTCTCCTGGGGGATTGTTCCGTTTTGGCATTGATCAACAAATACTGTAAAAGCGAATGACTTGCCCACTGAGATGGATCTTGGGCCATGAATGGCAAACACTTTCGCTCCGTGATGCCGATGATCAATAAGCTGACCCTCACGCCGATCTCCAAGACAATTCTTGTCCGAATATGTCCTCTTCCACCAAGGCATCTGTCGACTTGCTACACAGAAGAAGTAGAAATAGCAAGTTGTTCTATCTAAATGCAGTGCGTAGAGAGCGTATATATACGTACAAAGGCGTATGGCGCAGCAGGCAGCAGTAAGCAGTACTTACGAGAGTTGGTGCTATAATTACCAATAATACGCACTAAAACGCCTGCGAAACGTAAGCCATAAGCACCAAGAATAGTGCCAACAGCATCTCTGGTCATCTCCGCAATTCAATTTTGCATTGACTGGATTGATTATCTTGTCCCTTAGTATTATAGGGGACATCTGGCTATTTAATATAGCTAGTAAGAGGTTAATATCTAACTATTATGATAAGTGAAGTGTCAATTAATCCTTAAATTTAACACTCTCACTTGATTGATGTCATGGAGTTGACATAGAGGCCTCCTGGGGCCTAGATGGAGTCGTGGTCCGACTCTCTCTAGGGCATCTGGATAAGGATTAATATACTATTCCAACTGTGATGGATGGAGTATCTCCTCTGCCATGGCGCAGGAAATACACGGGACCAGCCACGCACTCGGATGGCAGCGCCGATGGCGTATCCACAACGGCACGCGGAACTCTTGCCGTCAAGCTACTATGCCGCCGATAGAGGCATCCGTACGGCACGTGGCTCCCCGTACGAGTACTATAGAACAGGAGATTGATACGACCCCTTTAGGGAAGTACAATCTCCTCCAGAGGGAAGCTACCGCTTCTGGCCCTGCAGATACTCCGTCGGATCCTCCGCGCAGGTTAACTAGTAGCACCCCTTGTGTTCGATGGAGGAGTATATAGAGTAGAGCGCTGGCCGCACTGTAGATAGACTCCTCAGCTTACGTTTTAGCAATCTATGGACTATTGACTTGTTCTAGTTTCGAGCCATTGCACCAACTGCATTCAAGTAACCAAAGTTACTTGGGCGTAACTCTTTTGTGAAGTTGGATCACTATCTCAATTGATATCCCTGAAATATAAAACTGAAATATCACATGATAGCTAGGACGAAAAGATGTTATAGATTCTAGAGCTTATCATTAAAACGAAATCAATAATAAAAACTAAAGAATAAAGAGTCTATATATATCGAAAGTCGATAAAAAATAGTTCGACTTTATCAAGATAAACATTAATAATAATTAATGATAAAGTTCAGACGCTAAGTTTAACTGTAATATACTATACTAGATGTAACTTTTTTTAAAATTAAAAGAAGGATAGAAGGATAGAGGTCATTCTGTGCATTTTTTCTGCAAATTCTGTGTGCGAATTCTGTGCGCCTTTTCTGCGTATTCTGTGTGTGAATTCTGTGTGCGAATTCTGCGCGCTTTTTCTGCGCATTTTGCGTGCGAATTCTGCGCATTCTACGTGCCAACTCCATGCCCTCTTTCTATGCACTCTACGTGCTAGTTCTATGCCCTCTTTCTGCGCATTCTACATGCTAATTCCATGCCCTCTTTCTGCGTATTCTGCGTGCGCATCTGTTTGTATTCTGATTTTTGATGGGGTATGGCTTGGCAAGAGCTCTGCAGCCTTGGCGCCCTAAAACACTGCTTATTTGCTCACTAAACTTAAGAAGGCAGAAATGCTCGACTTTACACCAATTACAACGCTGATTCTTCTGGCCGCATTGTTAAGCTTATTACCGCAACAGCCAATTACACGACCAGACCCGCGGGAAATCATACAACACCATCCATGACATAACCCGCTCATCCGACAGGTAGCCGCAGATGCCGAAGTCAATTTCTCCTCGTGGGTGGTTTAGGAAGAGACTGGACGAGAACGTTGACAAGGCAAAGAGTCTCCCCAACCGAACGGGTCTCGACATTACTACATCCTCACAATCCCTCCCAAAGCAAGAAGATGATGGAGCAGTGCAGGACACACATCTGAAAGTCCCTGATCTGACTCTGCAGGATGAGCTTGGACAGGACAAATGTGGCCTATTCTTGTTGAGCGATGAAGTCGGACAACAGACCCCTAAATACAATGTCGATATTGTGGCCGTTCACGGTTTGGGCGGTGATGCATATAAGACCTGGACACATGACAATGGAAAGATATGGCTACGCGATTTCTTGCCAACAGACATACCAGAGGCACGAGTCTTTACATATGGTTACAATTCGACTTTGCTCTTCTCACGTGAGACTGGCAGAGTGAGAGACTATGCCCGCGCACTTCTAGAAGATATTCGATCTGAGAGAACACTTGCAGACGTATGCAGCTACATTTGACCTTACATATGGAACAACTGCTAAAGACATAAAAGGAAAAAGCACGTCCATTAATCTTTGTGTGTCACAGCATGGGTGGGATTATTGTAAAACAGGTGAGCTGTATCTGCCTCGGATGAAAAGGTGCATTTTGCGTAGACAATAATGACGGCGTTTAAGGCACTCATAATAGCAAACAATGAGTCTACAAATTATCCAGGTTTCAAAAGCTCAGTCTCTGCAATCCTTTTCTTAGGTACACCTCACAGGGGATCGCCGTCAGCAGAATACGCCGACATCCACTTCAAAATTGCCAATGTCATTATTACCGGAAGTCAAATGTCTCGCTTGTCTGGACCCTTACGAAAAGAACTTGTTCATAGCCTCAGAACGAACGCGAAAGATTTGCTTCATATTGCTGAGGATTTTCGAGTTCATACTGGAACAATGAAAATTGCTTCCTTTATTGAACAACAGAATATGCGAGGTCTTAATGAAAGGGTACACAGGCCTCAGTGACATAACGGAAACTATTCTAGCTGACAAATGAGCAGATTGTGGATGATATCAGTGGGGTTACGGGAGCATCAACAGAACGGGTTGTGCCAATGCCAGGTTGCGACCACAGAGCGATTTGCAGGTATGGAGAACGAAACAGCAACTATAAGAAGCTACTTGCTGCTGTTAAGGATGGGATTTCTTCATCGCAACGCATTGCACCGAGTCTTGATGGTGTGGTCTCCTTCCCTGATTAAGATGATTGATACCAATCTCTCGGATTAGTATAACAACATTGCAGACTTCTCATTGCAGGAACAGTCAAAGTCGATTCGCCATTCACAGCTGAAGAGAGTGGTGAGGTCTATTACGAATATCACTGATTTGCCAGAAATATCTGATAGAGTCCTCATTAGATTGTCTCCGCAGTCTAGCCTTCCCTGAGCTTGACCACCGATTTCAGGGCATTTCCCAAGCTCTTGATGACACCTGCGCCTGGCTAGATTCATATCCACAATACCAAGAATGGCTTCAACATCAGAATGTGACTAAACATCAGGGGGTGTTCTATTTCAGAGGAAAACCGGGCTCCGGTAAATCTGTTCTAATGAAGCGCACGTTAAAACAGATTCTAAGAGATCACCCTGCCTCAACTGTCATCAGCTTCTTCTTCAATGCGCGCGGCAGCTCCTTGGAACAGTGTACACTAGGTTTGTTCCGGTCTCTGCTACATCAGTTGTTTCGACAACATCGGGAATTGCTAAGAGAGTTCCTTCCCTACTTCAGAATGAAACGGGATACTTACCATTCAGATTGGAAATGGTCTTTAGGAGAACTGCAAGAATTTTTTCAATTGCTTATCACCAGCTTTCGGATTCCTTCTTTATTCATCTTCCTTGATGCACTCGACGAGTGTGACCAAGCTGAAGTCAGGAGTTTAGTCAATTTCTTGGCAAGAATGACCACCAGAGCGTCCAGCTCTCACGGTCGGCTTAGTGTCTGTATGTCCAGTCGGGATTACCCACACATCAACGTCGACAAGTGCAGTGAGGTCAGGACAGATATCTCAAATGGTCAGGATATCATTAGGTTCGTGGAATCGGAGCTTAACCCTCTATTTCGAGAAGAAGACGAGTTCAAGAAAGAGATCATCCGAAAAGCTTCCGGGGTTTTCTTATGGGTTGTTCTTGTGGTAAACAGATTGGTTGACGAAAAGGATAAGGGCCAGGACAAAAAGACCCTGCAAGCCGTTCTCAAATCACTCCCCATTGACTTACACGATCTCTTCGCCCGATGCTTTGAGAATATGGACGACCCCTGCGCAACACGAACGCTGATGCTATGGGTACTCTTCGCAGAGAGATCTCTGGCTCCTGCAGAATTGGAATGTGCACTCAATTTCAGCAATGAAGCCTCTCACGACTCATTTCCCTTACGGCAAGGCTCAGTGGATGACTGCGGCAGTTATGAACAACTAAGAAAACGAATCAAGCACTTGTCGAAGGGCCTAGTTGAATTTCAGAACGTGTCAATTGGTACATGGGATAAATTCACTTTCAAGGTCATAGCCCAGCCAAGAGTGCAACTTATCCATGAGTCAGCTCGAGATTTTCTGCTGCAATACAACGGTCTCCGAATGATTGACAATACCCTTGGCACCTCTCCTATACCCAGGAGTCATGATTTCTTGGCGCGAGCTTGCATGAGATATCTCACAATGAAAGAATTTCAGTGGTTTCGGGAGAATTCGCATTTTGATTGTGAGAGGCTTATTTCCCAGAGAGTGATTATTAAAAATGAGCTGAACAATTTACGGGAAACTTATCCTCTCTGTGAATATGCAGTCCAATTCATGTTCAAGCATGCATCGAAAGCGGAGAAGGGAGGTATATTCCCGGTTCATCTCAATCATTCTTTTGGTGGGAATCAAGGGCAGGTTTTCTTGACTTTTATGCACATTAACGACATAATGAACCACATCTCATTCGATGAAATTCAAGGACGCGAGACAGCTTTAATGCACGTTGTTGCTGAACATGGTATTTTGAGCTGTCTAGTTGATCTGCTCAACGAGGGTGTACCAGTGAACTTGAATGGAGGTAGCTTTAGTAATGTCTTGATTGCCGCATCTTGGACAGGACATCCAAAGATGGTACAGATATTGCTCGACCGTGGTGCTGATACCAATGCTCTAAATAAACTTTATGGTAGTGCACTACAAGCAGCAGCTGCACAAGGACATATGGATGTGATACATATACTGCTTAAGTGTGGGGCAGACATCAATGCTTCAGGTCGAAATCATGGTGATGCTCTACAAGCAGCAGCTGCAAGGGGACATAGGGATATAGTAAAGATGCTGCTTGACTGTGGGGCTGATGTTAGTGCTTCAAGTGGAGGAGGTCATAATGGCAATGCTCTTACTGCGGCAGCTTCAGAAGGACATATGGATATGGTGCAGACGCTGCTTGACCGTGGGGCTGATGTTAGTGCTTCAAGTGGAGGAGGTCATAATGGCAATGCTCTTACTGCGGCAGCTTCAGAAGGACATATGGATGTGGTACAGATGCTGCTTGACCGTGGGGCTAATGTCAATGCTTTAGGTGCAGGAGGTCTTGATGAAAATGCACTACAAGCGGCAACTTCATCAGGACGTACGAATATTGTACAGATGCTGCTTGATTATGGAGCTGATATTAATGCTGAAGGAGGTCTTTGTGGCAGTGCTTTACAAGGCGCGGCTTATCACGGATACTCAGAGATCGTACGGATATTACTTGACCGCGGGCCTGATATCACTGTCCAGGGTGGCTACTATGGTACTGCTTTAGAGCAGGCAGCTTCTGAAGGATATCAGGATGTGGTAAAGATGCTGGAGGATCATATCACTAAGGTCAATGCTGAGAGCAGAGTTGGCTTACGTCGGGTTGGGGGAGTGGATGGAAGATAAGAGAGCAAGAAAGGGGTTTCAGGAAATGGGAAATGGCTTGAAAGAATATGGGGTCGAGATGTGAAGTTGCTGATGAGCTATGGTACGGAGTGATATCAGCTCAAGAGTGTCAATTCAGTGATGTGGTCTCGTTGACAGTCTGGAAAGGTCTTGAGGCGAGCTCATTGAGGCAGTGAGCATGGAATGGGTGAGCCTACGGCCACAGAAGAGTGTGGAGCAGAGTTTCCTTTCGCTGTGTCGCCAGGGACATGATCTAGCGTAACATTGTGCCATTCACATGTTCAAATCTACAAGTTTGATCGGGGACCAAACCAACTTGGATACTAGGACGTTGGTACTTAATCGAGCTGATCATTATTGACGAACCCTATGTAGCTAGCGAAACGCCTTGATTGCCACATCTCCTCGCAGGTATTCCTGACCCTTTCAGACCCCATACCAGCCTTAGGACGTAACCCTACTGCTCAAACATTGTCTAGCCATTGACGTTTCCAGCGAGAAATGCTGTATGGCAGAGTGAAGCAACTCTTGAATGACCAATACCTCTTTTTTACTGATGTCTCGGATGGGAATCTGGAGATGGTCCATGTCAAGAACACAATCTCCTATCGAATCTTGTGCATCCAGGGCCCATACTGGGATACGCAATGATGGAAGAAGATGGAACCACAAGGTCATTGAAGTTTGCTCAAGCTGAGAAGTATTAACGAACGTTAGCTGGCGAGTTGTCCATCATCAGCTTCTTGGTTCCTCACTCGTTTGCGGTTCCCCAAGGTGGGCTTAAATGTTGTCAGTCTGAGGCGGTGGCAGCTACTAAGTTGGTTAGATATCGCACCGTCCACTCGGAAAAGGCTTTGATTTGCCATTTTGGTGCCCTCAGTGTGATTTCTCTTACATAATTAAAGATTGAATATTACTCTCCTAAAAGCGACCAGACCAGTATGAAGAATCGATAGACATTCACGCGTAATAAGTAAAATATTTTTGAAGTTTTTCGCAACAGTCAAAAAACTGTAGAGAATCTTACATAACCTGTAAGACGCCCGTTTTCGGTCAAGCTTACTAGCTCCGAGCTAACAGTATTGATGCCCTTTCTGTATTGTGGTCCGGATATGTCCTTCTGACCCATAATTGCCACACGATATCTGCGCAGGCATTTTTGATCTTTTTAGACCCTGCCAGCCTTGAGCACATAACCGCCATCCACATGGAGCGTAACGCCGTTGAGGTATTGGTTGGTGGCCACAAATATCACCGCACTCGCCATGTCGCGCTCCGAGCCTGGTCTATTCGCCGGGACTTTGCCCTCGAACTGCTCCTTCGGAATGTGGCTCTTCTGATCCTCACCACTCTCTTGTGTTGTCATCTCACTTGGGTACACACCTATCACCAAGTCGTCAGAATAGTGCTTTAGAAAAAGGTACCATAACTTGACATACCTGGTGCTATGTTGTTGACACGGATCTTCAACCCAGCATCAACAATTTCAGCGCCCAGCATATTGGACAAATGGATTTGGGCTGCCTTCGAAGCATTGTAGGCTGGATGGTGTTGGCTGACGCGGACAAGGCCTGAGATGGAAGTAATGTTGATGACACAAGCAGAATAGCCCTTGTGCGTTTCGGTAGAGCGTTGCAAGAGCGGCAGACAAGCAGTGGTAAGGAAGTACGTGGCGGCCACATTGGTTTGGTAAGTCTCAGTCCACTCCTCGTAGGTATTGCTTTCGTCATCAAACATGTTCTTCTTCATCTCATCCGCATCCTTGGATTCAGAAACAGTGTGACTTGCTTTCGAAATACCCGCGTTGTTGACCAAAATGCAAAGACATTTCTCCTTTGACTCGATTTCATTGACGAGCCGGGCAACTTCTGATTTCTTACCAACGTCCGCACTGATGGGGATGATCTGGCCGTCGATATCTTTGCCGTACAGCTCGGCCACTTTCTCAAGCTTCTCTTCAGTTCTTCCGGTGATGTAGACTTTGGCTCCATTGATCGCCAGAGCTTGCACTATCATCAGGCCAATACCGGAGCCACCTCCAGTGACTAGGGCAACTGAAGGCACATTGAGTTAGTAGCAAAGGATGTGAATAATCTGCTAGATCTTACCTTTGTCTTTGACATCATAGAGGTTTGAGACCTTGAAGTCATCTCCACTGTATTGAGGAGCCATGGCTTTCTGGGAAGTAGCGAAATGTCTGTGGAACTGCTGTAGACGAGTAGTACTGGTTGTTATTTTGTTATGGTCAGATTGATTCTTCATGCAAAGGAGGATTTTAGAACTGGAGCGGGAAGTTGATTGGAATCTCAAGGGTGATGTCAGACATTTACGACCAACAACGCAGAAACGACGGCTTCGAACGCGCGCTCCGGTGTAGCATGATGCTAGAAGCGGGGACTGCAGGGTCAATGTTTCCGAGATCGTCAGCATCTTGCAGCTACTCTTCTAGTTACTTTCGATGCATTCTTCATCCGTGTCAATTGAGATCGCCTATTGTGTCATCATGACGGTAGGGATCCGCAACATAAGCACAGGCTAACAGCGGATAGCAATGCCGCCCATGCCAAGGCTGGCCTACTACCTAACTAACGTAGCCGGATTACGGAGTAGTACATGTGCAATCGATACCCATATGCAACAGAAATTGAGTGGCGTTTAGGGCTTCCGAACATATTACTACTATTCAGACGTTGCTGGCCCTATGCAGGAGATGGGTTGACTCAAAGAGCTTGAATGGGTATTATGTAACAAAAGATTACTTATTTCTAGTCGTGCAACCCATCTCTGTATTGGTTTCGACAAATACGTAGTAATTTGGAGAACGGCTGCACGCTGAAATTAGTGGCTTGAAGATTTTGGTGCGCATGGAGATATCGGCCTAAGAACTTCGGCGGCTAACTTACTACGTACTGGATTCCGCACCACATTGTGCCGAGGTCCAACAACCTCGCTGACTGATCGGCTTACTACATTAGTAGTGTTTGCCCAGATACGGAAGTGAAATGGCAGGATGAAGACAATAAAGATTAGGAACATCTCTTCCTGTTCTGCTACTCGCCCCAGAATCAACCCACGAACATCCTCGACTACAAGTTGCGGCTGAACATTTCGGTCTCCACATTGACGATGGCGGCCACGATTCACGATATGATCCGCCTTAAAAGGACCAACAAGAACACCCTCGAATCCCTAGCGTTGCCGGAACGTATGGACAACAGAGCGAGAATAGCCTTTGGAGGATGCGCGCTCTCAATGACCGTTTCTGCGGCCTTCCAGACGGTGGAGAGCCCATTAAGAGGGCGCATGGCTTTGTACTCCGTACTTGGTCATTTCCTGGGACCGACGGTGATAGATCGAGCGGTGTTCCTAAGAGTCACTGCGCTCCGTGACACGAGAACATTTGCGACAAGGCAGGTCATCGCCTTCCAGAAACAGGACGACGGAAAGGAGCGAGCTTGTATCTCGGCACAGCTAGACTTTATAGTATCGCCCACAGATGACCCAAGTATCCATTCATTCCTTCAATACTCTGTCTCCCCGCCGCAAACAGTGAATCCTGAGGCTCTACCATCATACAGCGAAGCACTACGAGATCGTGTCATAGACGGTGGTTTAGACCCTAATGTGGAGAAAGCCTACACCACCAACTTCAGGCTATTCGAAACTCTCTTCGAGTACAGAGTGCCCCGGGATGCACCGCTCAGCGAAAATGTAATGGGCATTGATAAAACTCGCAAAACAAGCCAGGACCATTTGCCTCTCACTTCAAAGCGGCATCTCGACTACTTTCGTATCAGACAAAACACTTCCTCCACATTCTCTCCTCCAGACCCTGATGCCCTTCCCATCTCTTCAACATGCTTGCATTTTGCAGCCTTGGCTTTTGCAATGGATGGCGCGATAGCTTTTATCCCTCTCAGCCTCTCGCACAACTTCTTACCTGACGTAGCCGCCTGCTCCTCCCTCGACTTTGCTCTGCGTTTCCACACTGACGTCATGGATGCCGGGAAATGGCATCTCCGAGAAATACGGACGGTAGTTGGGGACTATGGAAGAACTTATAATGAGGCCAGACTCTGGAATGAGGAAGGGAGATTAGTGGCAACCATGAATCAGCAAGATATTCTGAGGCCGCACAGCGGTCCCGATGAAAGGAGGAGAGGCGAGGCGAAATTGTAGGGAGCACGAGAAACGCATGGCGGCTAAATAGTCCGAGAGTTGTCCATCAGCCTTGGAATCGAGGACATGGATACCCAGGGTTGCAAAGAGCGTCTGGTTTATTGGTACTGTTTTTGGATAGGGATTCAGCCACAATGGTGATTGTGTACAGCTGTTGGAACGGCATTTCATAAGACTGGTCTCGGTATATGATGAGCGTGTTTGTTTGGAACTTGGACAAGAAGACGACATCGGTATTCGGGATGTTCATTTTGAGATGGCCATTATTGAAGAACGTCGATCGATCAAGAGCTCGAGAGCCGTTCTAAAAGACAAACTGACAATGAAAAAGTTCTTCATTCGAGCAGACCTCAATGTACGAAGTACGTGGTAACTGATGATTTAGCCGAACTAAAATGGTGTCAGAAGCTGTGGGAGCGCCGCGATGCAAAAAATCTCAATGTCTTGGCCTCTGCAGAATGTACTCTATGCATTCTCTTCCTCCAGTGTCCCAATCCTTGAACTCCTTGACCATGACAAACCCAAGCTTCTCCAGCACCCTCCGGCTTCCTACATTCGCACTCACCGTCACCGCCGATAACTTCTCGACCTGGAAGCCGGCAGCATAGGAGGTATAGTCTACAGAATCTTTGCACTGGTCACAATGCTCTTTCTCCACAACGATGCCTTCCTTCTCTAGATGGGATTCCACTTCGACCTCCCCCCTCTCCAGGTTCCAGTAAGCATTCAATACAGCCTTCACCGCCTCTGTAGCATACCCTCTTCCCCACATCTCCTTACGAAACATGTACCCCACTTCTGGTTGTTTCCCAGGGACAACACTACATCCAGCAGAACCAATCACCTGCCCGGGATTCGACAACTCCTCAATGCTAAAAGAGAAAGTCCTGAGATCTGGGCTGGTCTGGTGCCGCGCCATCCACTCCTGTGTCTGGCTGATCGTTTCATCACAATGGATGGCAGATGTCCATATCATGACCTCGGGCTGCTGGCGAAGAACATGGTATTGAGTGACGTCGGTTGGGGAAAAAGGACGAAGGAGGAGCCGGTCCGTTTGAATGGTCGGTGGGTAGGTGGGGAGGATAGGGAGGGTTGTGCTGGTCATTGGACTGGAGGTGTCATGCCAAGGGCCTTTAGGAAAGCAAAGGATTGTGGTCCGTACAGACCACCTATCCTCGAATCACTGCAATGGCTGTGGACGATGACACCCAAGGAAATGAATTTGCTTCGTCTTTAATTGCTGTAAGTACTATTCGCGAGCCCAAGGCATCCGAGGGCAACCATTTTTCGAGCCTGCGGTTATTATTTCCGAAGATTTGCTAAGAGCAAGCACCCTTGAGCTGAAAAGATATTTTCTCGGTGGGTCAGACTACTAGTAGTCCATGGCTGCCGGCGCTAGCTTAAGGAGCCAATCAGAAAATTCAGAGAGATTTTCAAGAGAAGAGTGTGAAATTGGGGACAAGAAAAGATATTCAAACTTCATTCTCCTGTCTTCCAACCACCTTGCAGTTGTCTTTTATCGTCACTCACTAAAACAAAATGATTTAATGCATGATACAACGGCTGTAGACATCTGAAACAGAAGATATCTACCAGTTATGCCATCTACGCACGCAGCACAACCTGCAGAACGAGAAACGGTGGTAAGTAAAACAATAATTGGAATCTCGAAGAGCATTAGAATTGATTGTTAGCATGACTTACTATTCAGAGGCTGCCATATGGCTGAAACATTCACTGTTGAGGAGAACACTGCTCGTGTGTATAATGCAAGGCTCCGGTATCAATGCTGGTGCAGAACACTTTTGTGCGCCTTTCTTTATCACACTAAAACATTAAAAACACTATAAATAATGTACAAGCCCTGGGAGTGCATGTCCTCCATTTCTTTGAGCTTGCTGTTGCTACTTCCACCATCTTGATCCTTCTCTGGCGTTCTGCATCATCCTTGAAAGATGAGGAATATTCAGGAAGAATGTGACAGCTCTCGTCATATCCCCATCTCTCCTACCAGAAGACCAGACGCACTGGTTCCTTTTCGCTTCTCCACGCAGATCATGGCTAATTTCGATGCTGATGAACACAAGCGCCACCTCGCCTTCATAGACACCATCCCTAATTTCGGCCAGCCCAAAAACGACGCTGAATCTCAAGAAATAAGAACCGCACCCCTATTCACCACAAAAGTACGTGCAGCTATTAAGAACCGCGAAGTTGGACCAGAGCGACTTGGTGAGCCAGCGGATATTTTTCCTCAATATGGCCTGCTTGGTCTGCGCCAAGGCACATACAACCGTGAAGGGCATAGAACTGCGACTATCAACACCGAAGAGAACATGGTTTATGCTAACATGAATGCACCTTGGTCTGCATTTATCTGCGGCTCGCAAGGAGGCGGCAAAAGCCATACACTATCTTGTCTCCTTGAGAACTGCCTTCTGTCGCCCTCTCCTGTGGGCGTACTGCCTAACCCGCTGGCGGGTCTCGTCTTTCACTACGACAAATTCACAAGTGCCGCTACCACGCAGCTCTGCGAAGCAGCATATCTCTGTTCATCTGGGGTACCAGTCCGGGTGCTCGTTTCCCCTAGCAATTACCACAATATGTCGAGACTCTACTCGAACCTTCCTGGGCTCCCACCGCACGGAAGACGTCCTAAAGTAGCACCATTATACCTACAAGAGCAACAACTCAATATCTCCAACATGTTGACTCTGATGGCCGTCTCGGATGGATCGAAGTCTGCGCCTCTGTACCTCGAGGTTCTCTTTCAGATACTTCGTGACATGGCTATAGAGAGACAAGGAAGACCAGGAGTTGATTACCGCGAATTCAAAGCCCGCCTCGACGACGCTGCGTTCACACGAGACCAGAACGGCCCTCTGAAGCTCCGCTTGCAGTTGCTCGAATCATTCCTTGACCCAAAGGCAAACAGAGACCATGCACTTAGCTCGAATCCATCGTCCAACATCTGGAACTTTGAGCCGGGATCCCTTACTATTGTGGATCTCAGTGACCCCTTTGTGAATGAGAACGATGCGTGCGCTCTGTTCAGCATTTCTTTGAGCCTTTTCAGTCGAGGCAAGGAGGCAGAATTGTTGCGCTAGATGAAGCTCACAAGGTCAGTGTCTCTTTCAATGATTACGTGTTGATTTTTACTAAAATGCCCTAGTTCCTTACTCAATCAGGAGAGGCTTTGAATTTCACCGAAGATCTTGTCTCCATTATTCGTCAGCAACGCCATTTAGCAACTCGTGTTCTTATTGCTACGCAAGAACCCACTCTTTCACCAGCACTGATCGACTTGTGCAATGTCACCGTGGTCCATCGTTTTCTCTCTCCGGCTTGGTTCGAAACGCTCAAAAAGCACTTGGCCGGTGCTCGTTCTACTGGCAGCAATGACTCAAGCTCGGTGTCAGATATCTTTCGGACAATCGTTGGTCTGCAGACTGGAGAAGCACTTTTATTTTCTCCAACAGCACTACTTGATATTGGTGTGCAAGATCTGACAAGGCCGTTCGCAAGACGTCCTCTCGAAAAGTTAACAGATTCGTACATTAAGCTCCGCATTCGTAAGAGAGTCACAACAGATGGTGGCAAAAGCATAATGGCCTCTGATGCTATGCCAGCTCCTATGCTTCACCCAAAGTCAGATTCTGGTGATAGCACCAATAACTCATCTCAAAATTCGGATTCCGAGGTAGAAGTTGTCTCCCTACCATCTTCTCGGTTTGGTCGTGTCGCCGATCCGAAGTCACGAGATCGACCAAAGGGACATGTCCAGTCCCAGCAATCAGCGCCTCAACCACTGAAGCATTTACCTCAGCCTGGTCAAGCTCAATCCCAGCAGTCGAAGCACAACCCGCAAGCTATTCAACCTCAGCCCAAGCATACTACACAGCCTGTTCACTCTCAACCTCAGCAGCTCAACCTCAGCAGCAAGCACAATTCACTGCCTGCTCAACCTCAGCAGCCGAAGCACAATTCACTGCCTGCTCAACCTCAACCTCAATCTCAGCAACCAAAGCATCAATCGCAGCCAACTCAACCCCAATCTCAGCAAAGTCCAATCCCGCAGTCGCAATCGAGTAAGAAAGTGAAGAAAGTTCTCCAGCAGGCAACCCCTCCCGCTCAATCGCAGCCTCAACAAGGACCGCAGCAGTTTACCAAGAAACAAAAGAAAGCTTTGAAACAGATGGCTGCGGCTTCAGGCTAGATGTGGCCCTCACGTAATTCTGGATAGTAAAATAGATGTCTCTTCAGAGCGATATTGAAGGAGTGGTTCATGATCAGGGCTTTCAGGTCGCATTGGCGGTCATTTGTCGGTGTCGTGATTCAGATATGGCAAACGTCCACCGTTCATTTGCATCCAAGTTTTTTTTTCTTTCTTGAAGCATGCTCGGGTAGTAGTCTTAAGCCTACTACTTTAGACAGGCAAAATCATACTTCTATCCCATCAGTCAATTGATAGAAGACTGTACATCATGCAGTACTTCATCTAGTCTCCGTTTCAGTCAGTATATTGCCGCATTGCTTCCTCTAGCTCTGTTGCGTAGGACTCGTTTTTGATACATAGCGCAATGTCTTGCTGCCACATCAGACAGTCAATTCTGGTCGTTAATCAAGAACTATAGTAGAGCGACCAAGTACCGCAGCGATGGTCACTAAACTTCAAGTATTACATGGCAAGAATCTGGACAGCGTTCACTCAAACTAATACATACGTCAACATTGATCAAGCCTGAGAAAACAGTGAGGGCGATCCCGCCAAGCACTTCCGCAGGTTTGCTGCTAAACTCGCGTCGATTCTTGGGGGATCCCATCAGCCTTCAATGTCATAATATAACTCTACAGGGCCACCAAGCCTATCACAAAACTTCATTCTCCGGAGCAGTCCAAATATCAGCTTTTGGCACTTTGATTATTTCCTTTCGCCTACGATTTCACACTGTCCATGCGCTCTACTAGAGTGCCACGTCTTCCCCTATGCTTCCAGATTTCAGCCTTCAAAGCTTTTTGCCGAGGAATTTGACCTTCCGGTGAAACAAGATCAGTTCTTGCGGCTTTGTGGGAATAGATTATGCGGCAGATCATCTATTACGGGAAAAGGAGGATTGTAAGCGTCTTGTGTTCAGCAGGCCTCACGGTCAGTGAGATTTGCATGAAAGTAAGGGGCAAAAGCCACACAGCCTCGAGCCATGTCTCTCAGACCGATACATAACAAATAAAGGAGGTTATTAAAACAGGAAGGATTGATTGGCGTTACAGCGAGTTGGATTGGACTCTGATGGTAGAAATCAATTGGGCGCTCGACAAAAATAGGTGAAGCCTGCCCCAAGCCTGCCAAGGAAATGGGTGCATAGAGCTGCAGCCCTTTGTTCCCATCCTCGTCAGCACGTGCAATTCCGCTGTCATACTGCGGTACCAGGCATTAGTACTTTTGGGCCAAAACACTGGCCGAACAGCCAGGATCAACATTGCTAATTCTTGAATGTCTTAGTCATAACTAAAAAATCAATTTGAATAGCTGTTTGAACGGATAAGCTGACTGAAAGCCAATGAAGATAATTGCGGTGTTGTGTCAGAAATAGTTGCTGCTAGCTCTGTACTGACAACCTTTATGCCTGATACTGTAGTAGTCAGTAGTAGTACGTAGTAAGTTCTTTGATGGAGATTGGCGTGGCGAAAGCAGCTAGAGCCTTAACCAATCATTGGGAACTCGTTTCACGAATGCAGAGGTATAAACTCGGTTCAGCTTGAGACGTGTGAGACAATGGCTGCGTAGTCAGCAACTAGCCCCATTCGAGCATGACGTGTGTGGCGTGCTCGCTGAGTCTGTCTGAGTAATTGAGGCAAGATGGACCGAAGATAATTTGAAGTGCAACGGGCCCAGAGGTGCAACACCATCCCCGCACAGGCCCTGGAAATCTTAACTACTACTTACTACGTAAATATTGTTAGGTTTGCGTCTCACTCTTTTGTCCCTTGTTGAGATATTAGGTATTCTATAATCTAAAGGATACGAAGAGATGAAATCTCAGAACATTTTACACAAAGAATCATCCAATCTTACCATACTTTGTGACTGAGGTAGGCAATTGAACAACCGATCATTTTATTGGAACTAAAATATTGCACTTCTGGGCCCGTTGCACATTTGGGTCACTCTAATTAGCAAGCCAGCAACCCTGCCTGCACATCTCGGATTAGCAAGTCAGCAACCCTGCCCCCTGCATTGACATCTCCATCGGGTGATCTCCACCGATAACCTCATTTTCATGCCAGGACGCGCAGCTTCTTCCTACTCCCACAAAGGTGGCTGCAGTAACATCAAAGTTAGATGTTGTATACAGCAGAATGGGCTTCTCTTTCAGACTATCATCTGGTATGTATCGATTATGACAACTTCGGAGTTATGGTCAGCAATTGGGCATCTCACTCCCATCACAGAAGCAACATTTTCCTTTTGTGCAAATAACTTCATTGAAGTTTTGCTCCTGAACATAACCAATCATCAGGATCCTGGACGGCCAACACAGGTCGTTGGGCAGCCAATCGCTTTGCCAGTTGATGCTCGTCGGTCTGAGAAAATGTCATCTTCCCAATTCCAGAACGTAGAAACCATCATTCGTGAGGGCAAGGAGGTTGATGATGAAGCTTTTCTTTGGTCTTACATTTGCTATATCGTCACTTTTTTATGAATCTTCTGCCTCATATACCCTCCCAAGAGGCAAGTTCGAGGCTTGGTTTGGGACATACGCACATCATTTCGAGAAGTCGTCGGTAACCATCTGTAACAGCACGCTTCAAATATACAGGGAACACAGATTCGACTCGCCGACACCAAATCTTGCGGTCGCACATCACGCCGATTGCATTCTAGCGAATACTACCGAGACGATTAAAGCCAATATGGCGAGTGCGGGAGTAGTTCTAGGACTGATGCCCAGCCTACTCTCATCCTTTGGTCCTACTCTGGCAGAGTCCTCGACGCTCGTGCTTGAGCGCCCGTTTCTTTCCTTGTTGCTTGCTATCGGGGCTCCAGCCTTCTATCCTTTCCGCGCTTTTGACGACCAGCATCCATTCGAGGCCTTAAAGCGACCGTTCAGAACGCTCCACCACATCTCCTCATCTCGCTGGCCTCATATCCTGATCAGGCTCCTCCAGTATTTATTGGCTCTCGCTGGCGCTATCAACGTCGTTGAGACCTCCCTTCAATTAGGTATGAAATCGGTTGTGACGTGGAAGAAACATCAGTCATATCTACCCCTGGTGTGGGTCCTTTTGCCCCTTGCGATTCACCTCTGCGCTGCGATCAGGCTTCTCTTGGTTGTGAAAAGGGTACGAAACCACTCCAGTCACTTTCTTCAAGTTACTAATGTCAAATACCAGAAAGAATCTCTAGCGACAAGCACCCGAACCTGTACATCACTCATCCATCTCATCACCGCCGAAATACGTCCCTGCGCTGTGTACGAAAAATATAAATATTCAGCCGGGGACGAGACACTTCTGGCATGCGTTCTTAGCGCGCTGCTACCGGTCTTAGTTGTGGTGCATCTCTTTATAGGCACGATGATCTTCTCGTCGCTTCTCTTCATTGGTGTCAATGACACTTGGCCACTCGTGTTGCGTTATGGTGTCTCGTCAGCGGTGGCACAGCTGATCAGGACCTTTGAGATTGCCGGCCTGCACTATATTTGAAGATAACCTTGCATTGCCGAGCAAGCGATGGACCTATTTCAGAACGTTGGACACAGTCTACATGGAAAGCACAATGCGTGAAAATAATACAACTAGAGTACGTTGATGGCAAATACCTGAGTTTTGTTGCGCTGAATAAAGTGTCTTTCAGCATTTTATGTTTGTTTGATGCTGGCTCTATCGCTCACCAAAGCCCTTGAGCATTTCTGCCGTGGCATGTTCTTGCCTAACAGGAGCTTTACGGTTCCATCCCTGATGCTGCTTGAGACCTTTGATGCCTCAATGTGCGATTCAGCATCCGTCCTCCCTTCCCTTTATCTGCACTCAAGTGACATTTCAGTTCATGCCTGACGCAAAGAAATTCTTCAGCCCGTTCTCCCTTCTAGTGTCCACCCCGATCACCCACCATACTGCAGCTCGGATGATGCTACTAACCTGTTGAAGCTCGGTGATATCTCTGGGACCATGTCGAACAGAACAAGTGAGAACAGCCATAGGACAAGTTGAACAAAGCTGAGCTTGACGAAAGGGACAAATAGTGAGGATGATGATTGAGTTGACAAGGATTTGATTTCACCATTCACGAAGGAGGCTGACGTGATGGCATTGTACTGGTGAGTCATTCTGTCCGAGAGAGCCGGAAAGCTGATGCTTGTGGTGTTAGCCATGGTCGTTTTCTCCTCTTGACTGACGCTTTAGACCGAACTGATTATCCAGCAGCGTTCTTTCAGTCTTGTAGCCACAATTTGGAGAAGATGCAGTGGCATGATTGTCCCGCAAACATTGGTAGATGGAGAGGGAGATCTTGATGAATCACTTGTGATGAACAGGCTGACCGAACTGAGTGTGTATAGAAAGTTGTTCTATCTAAGTAAGTGCGCAGAGAGTACATTTATATGTAGCGCATATATAGGGGGGTACTTAGCTGCGTAATCACGCCAGTTATTTTCAATTTCTTGAGGATGCACGCTAGCACTATCCAGTCAAGAATATACTTCTAGACCTCAATCTATATTAGAGCCAAGAGCACTGACTTAAACTAACTACTTTTAGGCTGACTTCTTTCAACCCTCCTCTTTTACGCTCATTCTAATAGCACTGAAAGCTAGGATAAATAAGATGCAGAACATGTGACGTCAGAGAAAGCTGAGCAATTACAAGAGAGACCCAAGGTTGTACTTGTGGTTCCAGACTCGCAGGAGAGTAAGGAGGTGGGAAGCGAGGATGAAGGGATTAAGTGGGAGGGCGTGAGGGAGGGCGTGAGGGAGGGCGTGAGGGAGGGCGTGGGGGAGGGGGCTAAGGAGGATGATCAAGAGATTTTAGAGGACTTCAAATGAATGACATACAGACGGATCACGTCTGTTAAACTCGTTCTGTTACGGCACAACCTGCGCTATGGCCCAAAGGGTATTAGGGCAGGGCACGGCGTTGGCCAAGCATTCCGCCGTACGCGTACAGCCAAGTGCTGCATGAGTGCTAACCGCATCCAGACTTAGGGCTGAGGGCTAGTGTAGGCTTGGCGCTCCGCGCTCATATCCTGCGCTACGCCTCCATAGCACTTAGATAGTTCATCCATCGCCTTACCACACAGTCATACAGTAGTTCATACGCAGCTATTTCGTGACTCTCCTGCTTCTATAGCACCCCCATACCCTGTTCCACGGCCTTCCGTTTA
Organism: Endocarpon pusillum Z07020; assembly: GCF_000464535.1. Taxonomy (NCBI): domain Eukaryota; kingdom Fungi; phylum Ascomycota; class Eurotiomycetes; order Verrucariales; family Verrucariaceae; genus Endocarpon; species Endocarpon pusillum. Next base: position 74,978 of record NW_006916034.1, read on the forward strand.
ACACGTTCTATAAATTTACAGCCCATCCATTCATACGATAGCCCTTCTCGATGATAAGATGTCTTTTTCCCAAGATCGCACAACCCACATATATACTCGAATTTGACATGAAACGAGCAAAACATTTGAGCTAATATTGTTTACGTCACGATCTCCCTCGTTAGAACGTAATCACTTAATATTCCAGGCATAGCTCAGTGTAATCAACGTTGCCGGGAGCCACATTATGGTGAACGTCGTCAGCGGTTCGAGAGTTACAGGGTTCTTTATGCCCTTGCTAAACGATGGCAGCTGAGACGCGGTTTTCTTGGCGAATGTAAAGAGGTTATTACTAGTAGTATCTTCTAGATTGAAGCTCAAGGCTGTTCTGCATGACTTGATTGGTCCTCTGAAGGGATTTATTACGTAGTAAACGTTGACCTTCTAAGAGGGCCAATTGGCCGCGTTTCATATGCGTAATCCCTGCCTTTCTACTGCTTCTAATTGGTTAATTTCCAACGCAATTTCGCTTCTAATTTCGCTTCTAATTTCGCTGTACGGTACAGCCAGTTGTACTTAGATTTACGCTCTCTACACTTGTAGCTATCAATCAACTTGCTTCTCTACGCACTCTGCACAGCAGGTTGACATAAACCTTTGTGGTGTCTACTAGTGGACCACGCTCTACTATTTCACGATTTAATTCCTTTGTGGTACATATTTTGACATCTGCAGGTGTGAGAGCCTTAACTACCCTTTTCGATAGCATTCGCATCACTTCACTACAAGATTGATGTTGTTGTTGAAGAAGGTACAGCTGAATCCCCAGTAGCCGTCTCGATGACTGGCACCGTATAGAAGGACGACAGAGCCAAAGGGCCCGGACACGGCGGCGCAAGAAAGCTATCAGCACAAGCAATAACAATATTATCTGCACCCCACGAGGCGTTCTGAGGGAAGCCCGGCTGCTCCGTTTCAGTTGAACCCCGCCAACCGAGTTGGTTGCTACCGAAGCAGTATGCCATTGAGCATACTTGCATTGTGTCCAAGTCGAACTGTCCTGGGCGCCACATGTAGCTCCTGGCTAGAAAGGCGGTCTGGTAGGAGCCGGGCGCGTAGAAGATTTGGCTCCGGCCACCAAAAGCCGGTTCCTCCCAAATTTGCATGCTGAATTCCATTCTCGGGTTGGTGCTGCTGCTGGCTAATGGGGTGGGAGGGATGCTAGTATTCGACGATTGGACTGAAGACGTGGGGATGGACGACGTAGTCGACGAGCTGGTGTTGGTTATTATTATACCTGGAGTAGTGATGAGTGACGGTGTCCGGATCTGGTCTGCATACCTCCTTGCCATGGTTCCACCGACGCCTCCTCCTACTGCAGCCCCTACTATGACAACCGACGAGAGAATGACCAGAATCCAGAAGGTCCTCCTCCTCAGTCCACATATTCGCTGGGCACGCTTCGGCAAAGGTCCGCTGGGAGCGTCTGTGACCACGGGAAAAGAAGTCTCCGGCTGAACGGTGTATAACGGCGATATTAGTGCCGACGCCCCGCGCGCCTGACGGGCATCGTGGTCGGAGCCATGGTGTACGTGGAGGCCGCTGTCACTGGGAAGGGCGATTGGCGCGTTCTCGGCGCGTTGCCCATCGTCCACCGGTACTGGACCGGAAACGTCTTTCTCCAAGTACGACATTGTCCAGTTAGAGAATAATAGAGTCTCCCGTCTCTCTCGATGCAATTTGTAAGCCGAATTGGTACACGAATTTCTTGAGCTCGAATCTAGCAGATGTCAACATTTAAGTGGAGACAGCATTGCCGGTAGGGATCCTCCTGGCAATCTTCTCAGGAGCTGGAACTATGCTTCCCAAATGGTACGCAGTAATACGAGCCTTTTTTTCGTATTCGGGAAGTTGCGTGATGTTATGCAGCAGATAGGCGGCAAGCTGGATGGGCGCCTGTTGGCCCAAATTTTCTACGTTTAACGCTTGCTATCTGTCAGCATTTGATTAGTCGGTCTCTAGTGCAATCTCGGAGCTCAGCTGTACAATAGGTTTAGTGCCCAAGTGGCCCCCACTTCACTTACAGTGGTGTACCCTGTGAGCTTATACGACGTATATACTCTTTTTATCCCTTGTGACCCCGATTGGACCCTTGCGTGGTCATCCGTAACCTGAGCGATGAACAAGCAGCCCTGAGCATCAAGGGTAATGTCCCTTAAAGGGTTTATTACACACCAGACTTATCATGTGACAGTACTTTACGGGTAGCAAATCTGAAGCGCAACATTTCCCCAGCCTTAAAACATCCCTCAACGACCGCAAAAAGCTCCCCAAACATCCTGCGAGCAAAAATACGACTAACAAAAGTGTCGACGAAAAATCTCAAACCAAGCACCGCGTCGCGGCGTAGTCACTAAGTACTTAGCAGTAACACGCAAGGAATATTACATTAACGTCAACTCCCACTCAAGAAAGCAATACTAACCAGTTTTACTAACAATCAAAGAAGAGAACTGGGCCGTTAAGTTGGAAGTTGGAAACCAGAGGGCTGCGAGCTGAGCTGAGCTGAACCGCGCTCTACGGACAAACTCGTTCTGTAGACAAATAAATTAACGACGACTCGAAGATCCATATTTTGAGCTATGAGCATGCCAGAAGCGAAACTGTTTCTTTTCAAATCTGATAATTTTAGAGCTTATTACTTCTCGGATTGTTGTTCGTGATATCCACAGGATTACTAGTAGGTACCGACTACTACTCCCTTTGTTATTTGAGGATGGAGGGATAGTCCTGAGATGATTAGCCCCTAGCTCAGGAAATGATGCGTTGAGTGGATTGAGCTTAACAAATGCGGCTCACCCTAGCTTGGCATTATAGGGATACTAAGCTGAATAACAGCCGTACATACTTCTATTATCATATATATATTAAGCTTAATAATAGCTTTACTCACTTTATATCTAGCATGCATAATAAGCTTTAATATTAAAAACATTAAAACTTATATAATTACAGAGTTTTATGTATTCGAAGCTCCTGGCCCGAACTAACCCGGAGGCGCAAAATTCATCTCCCTCATATTATCCCTCAATCGCTGCAAACCAGACACCACGTCCTCCAAGAACCGGCGCTGCAAGTCCTCGTTATCCAGATCCGTCTCGCCCAGCCCAAAGTCACAGCCCAGGCACTTCTTGATGATCTTGGGGTACGTCAGCCCCATCTGATTGACGAGCAGCTGCGCCAGCTTCTCTGCCGCCTGGTAGTCGGACAGCATTTTCTTCTTCCCCTCAACGGCCGTCCTAGTTGGGGGCGTCTTGGCGACGCTTTGCTTAAGATCGTGCCAGGGTCGGCCGTACCCGATCTCGAGGAGTAGAATTCCAAAGTTGAAGAGCAGCTTGTTTCGCGCTTCTGTGAAGTCGATCGTTCTCTTCTCGCGGTTCTGTGGCGCTGACTCACCTGCAGGTAGAGGTCCTGTAGCAGTAGGGCGCACTGGCATCTTCCCCTTAGCCCGCTTACACTCCAGCTGCGCCATGAAGTACGGCCCTTTTAATTGAATTGCAGCAGTGGACGATTCACCCGGGTTGAAGTACCGCAAGGTCTGCCCTAGGTTTGTGGGAACTAGCCACGGCGTAGAGTAGAACTGCATGATGCCCTCGGCCATACTGCCGGCCAGCTCGACCAGCAGCGGGCGTGGGAGTGAGCGCAGGACCGGTTCCTCGGCAATCCAGTGAACAATATCGGAGATGGATTGCGACGTGCCTAATGCGGTCTGAGGCGCTGGCGGGGTGCAGAACCATTGGGCATGAGGGCCTTTCCAGGATCCGAGTAGGGATCGGTCTAGGCAGTCTGTTGAGACTTTGTGGAACTTCTTGCAAAAGTCGTCGACGAGTGACAGATCCGAGAAAGAGCTGGATTTGGCAAATTTACTCGTTGTTTTGTCGACGGGGAGCTCAGTGAGAGATTTTGGGGGATTCGGTAGTTGGGGGCCGGAGGTGCTGGGCCCCGGCTGCTGCTGTTTGTCCTTTCTGAAGCCCTTGAAAAGCTTCCGAACCGTGGTTGTCGAAGGAGTCGGCTTTACTAACTTGAATCGTTCCGCGTTGGTCTCAAGGACTGTAGTCAGCTGCTGCACGGTTCGATTGTCCTTAACCGCTTTCTTGGGACTTGTATCTTCGTCGTCTGATTCGCAGGCTTGCTCGATCTCCAGCCGGAGTGGCCCTCCGGAGGTAAACGCTGAACCGTCGTGTGTGATGGCGAGCTCGCAGGTGACATATTCAGCGAGGGAATTTTTGCCTTTGGCTGCATCACAGTCGAGGATGCGCACATCAAACGAGTGCGAGCGGTGAGACGTGCACATCCATCGCACCTGAAGGGTCGAGTATAAAGCTTTGGAGGCGTACCGGACTCGGTGGTATCTCTGTAATATGTTGAGGCTTCTCGCCGATTTGTGAGTGAGAGCGGCGTCACCCTTGTGCTCGTTTAGGATTTCTTGCAGCGCCTTTGTGATCTGCTCGGTGATCAATCCAAAGTCTCTGTTGGAATCCCGTAGCTCCTCAATGGCCCCTTTAATCTGAGGCATGTTCAGACCAAGCTTGAAGCGGGTTCTGATGTGCTTCAGCCATTCTGAAGTGCTCATCTTCTGCTGCTTGATTAGTCCTGCCATCTGTAGAGAGTTGACGCGAAGACGTACTTCCTGCTTATCGCCCACTTCGGCCCGAAAAGCGTCGGATTGATGGCAAAGTAGTTGCAGAGTGTTATGTATTTGCTCTGCAACTTGACGGCATGCCACGAAAGACTCATCGAGCGCATCCACTTGGTGTTGATAGACGGTGGCCATGACCAAGCCCATTCTGGCGGATTGTGATGAGGGATTGTTCATGACCTCCTGTACCCTGACCCTGTCCTTTGTTATTGCCGTGAGTAGGTTGATGGTATTATTGCGGAAGATTGTCCGTTGGGCGGAAAGCTTCACTTCGAGAGCGAGGACCTCTCTTGGATACTGCTTAGAGACTGAAAACACCTCGAACACTCTCCCGGAGCGGTCGTATGTCTCGAGCGCGATGGGCACCAACGCAAGGACGGTGGCCACGATGAACTCGATTCCGCTCATCTCGGCTTACTGAGGTGTTTTCTTCATAGAAAACAATCTTAACGGCGCCTCGAAGCGTCGAAGTCATGTTAGAGGCGGTAGAAGAGACCCAATACTCCCCGTGTCTCCTCGTATGTAGGGAGGTCGAGGCACGAGGTTCGAGGTTCGAGGTTGGAGGGCGACAATTTGAAGCCCTGCCAACATCCCCGCACCTCATCACCCTTCAACACAGCACACAACCTCGCTCTCAGCGAGGTCTCGTTCGAGATGGCCTCGTCAAGTGCCATTTCTAGTTCTATTACTGCCTACTGACTTCACTCCATATGGCGGAGCCTATTTCATCATGTCTGTGCCCTTCCTCAGTCGGCAGGATGTCGAGATCTGGGTGCCTGAGCCTGCGTCATTCAAGGGTGGAGCCGGCTTTGTTGCCAAACTCTTCACAACAATCGATAGAGCAATGGCCGCACTTGCCAGAACGCCCTCAATGACCAAGGATGCGGCGTATCAATGGTGCCGTAATGAGTACGAGCGGTTCTTTCTCTGGGGCCAGGGCCTGTCGCTCGTTGACGGCCATCTAGATGAGGTCCTGCCCCATTGCCGAGAACTTCGCTTCCGAGTTCTGTCACTTCTTCTACGTCTGGGGACGGGGGTCCTTCAAGGCCTGTCTCGAGATCAAGATCGCTCGTCACAGGCTCTGAATGAGCAATGTGACGATCTCCGGACAATATTAGACCTGACCGGTACCATGCTTCAGGAATTGGAGCCCGATCAATCTGTCAGACCATATACGCGGTCTGAATCTGATGCCTCAGAATACGAAGCGGCAGATATTTTGGAGGAAATTTCCACGTATATTGATTGTCTACTCGATCTGTCCCCTTCTCTCGATAATCCAGCCTTGGATATCATGGAGGAGGGTTTCGACGAACCTCCAACGCAGGCCCAAGAGTCCTTCAACGTACGCTCTGAAGAAGCCTTGTTATACTGTCGAAGGATCCGGGATCGCTTTGAGGTTCTCCCGAAATATCTCGTGGAACGCCTAGCCGAAGCAAATGTCCTCCGGGCAGCAATTCTCCGCGAGAGGCGATCTCAGCCTACCAAACATGAAACTCCGATCGACGACGATATCAGCGAAAACCTATTCTCGACAACCGATCACCGGGTCACTGAAACAACGAAATCAACCGCCCCACCGTCATCTGTCTTTTCTTCCGTCATGGAGCCAAAGGCCTCGTTCTCTAGACATGTACCTGAGCTTGGGATCGATGACAATGTATCAGAAGCTACCTTTGCTTCTTTCTCCACCACAGCATCTGCAATCAGCCTGGGCCGTCCACGAGTTCCCCCAATGCCTGACACTCAAGAGGAAGGGTTCAATTGCCCCATCTGCTTCTCGCGTGTCACCGATGTGAAGACTAGAAAAAAGTGGAAGTAAGTAATCACCTGAGTACGCTTTTAATATTTGCTCATCGGTGCAGGCAACATGTATTTGACGATCTGAAGCCTTATGTATGCATCATTGAAGGTTGTAAAGACTCAGCAACGCTGTACAATCATAGTGGATTGTGGGCTCAACATGTAGCCTCCCATCCACTATCGGCTTCGATATCATCCGAGTGCTCTTTCTGTTCTGCTATCTACCAAAATGGAGGCCTCGCTTACTACAAACATGTGTTGGCCCACCTCAGAGAAGTCTCGTTGTCTGTCCTGCCCCGGCCGGCTGATGATGAGGACGGTTTCAACACCGAAGATAGCGACCTGCCATCATCTGCTCCTAAATCTGAACGAATATATCCGGCTACTAGTGCTGATAAAGAGGCTGAACCTCAAGAACACCCAGCTGTTGGAGAGACGGAGTCGCAACAATATCAACGTCAGCCTCCTCTTTCACCAATTTCCTCTGTCACCTCGTTGGATCAATCCCCAACTCGAGCTGCGCATTATCGCCTTGACTCTCCACCAGAGACTGAAGGCGCAGGCACAGAGGCAGAGCCTAAGCGAAATACTGATTCAAGTGCCACTGGCGAGAAAGATGCTCCGAGCCCAGAAATGACTAAAAGCGATCCCGGAGCTGCACTGGCAGCCCTTGAAAGTGCGAGAAACCCATACGAGGTCGATTTAGACTCAATCATAGACCGCCTCTTGGCAGTCAGGGGCTCCAGGCCCGGGAAGAAAGTCCAACTCCTCGAGACAGAGATACGATACCTCTGCAACAAGGCCAGAGAGATTTTTATCACCCAGCCAATGCTACTAGAATTAGCAGCTCCGATCACGGTAGGGCAGGCACTATCCTTCCCTGGTTCCAAATGCTTACTTGACTGATATTGTTAGGTCCACGGTGACATTCATGGACAGTATTATGATCTTCTCCGAAGTTTCGAGTTCACCGGATTTCCTCCTGAGGCAAATCATTTATTCCTGGGTAATTATGTGGACCATGGCAAACAGTCTTTGGAGGTAATATGCCTGATCCTTGCATATAAGATTAAGTATCCCGAGCACTTCTTTGCTTTACGAGGAAATCATGAGTGTGCCGCGATAAACCGGGTGCACGGCTTTTACGATGAATGTAGGACCCGATATAATATAAAACTGTGGAAAATTTTCAACGATGTGTTTAGTTATATGCCAATTACGGCGATCATCGACGAAAAGATACTCTGTATGCACGGAGGGTTGAGTCCGGCTCTGGAAAGTTTGGAACAGGTTCGATGTATTATGCGACCAACAGACGTAAGTCATCCCTGGCCATCTTCGGTATACTTGACTAATAAGATTTGATAGATACCTGATTGTGGCCTCTTGTGTGACCTGCTCTGGAGCGATCCCGACCAAGATATCAGTGGGTGGGGTGAAAATGACCGGGGTCTTTCTTTTACCTTTGGGCCAGATGTTGTAAGCCGCTTCTTACAAAAACACGACATGGATCTTATTGTCCGAGGACACCAAGTTGTCCAAGACGGATATGAGTTTTTTGCGCAGCGACAGCTCGTTACGATCTGGGGCGCACCAAACTATATGGGTGAATATGATAACGCAGCAGCTCTGATGTCTATTGATGAGTCTCTTATGTGCTCATTTCAGGTACGTTCAGATCCCCTAACGTTTGTTATGAGGTAGGATCTTTGACGGCGAATTCGCTTTCATAGCTTCTGAAACCAGCTGAAAAGAAACCGAGCTTCTGGCGGAGAGATGGTGAACAAGGTCGTACTGCCTCTACCACGCCCTAACGGATCAGACTCCGGAGACTATGATACAACCCTAACCACCTAGAGTATACACTCGATAGCAAAGTCTTCTTGGCGACGGTCTTCCTCACGCGAAAAGTTGAGAACGTGAAGCACACTTGGTCACAGCAGACCGTGGCACAGCCCGCCGTGAGACAGCTTCAGCATCGGCCCTGTCGCGCTTTCAGACCGGACAAGGCCTATTGTTAGCTCGTTATGATGAACTAAGGCCCAAGCAGGATGTGCAGTCAGCCAGGGACGACGTCGTTATGAACACGGAAATGATTACGCGTCGTCGTCGGCAACGTCTCATCATGGGCGTTGCGTCATATTCTCCTTCTCAATAACATCCTCTCAAGCCTGAATACCCCAAAAAAAAAACTTTTTAAGGGCTTATCGAGCTACTATAGTGCAAGCATCGTAATCTAGGAGACCATAGAGAGCAACTAATCAAACCGGTGTGGTGTTGAGGATGATCTATCTATAATATCCGTTCAGGGAATAGATAATCTTACGCTATCTAGCCCGTGAAAAGGTGGTACCTTCTAAAGTTGGACTTGCCCCTGGCAAGTATAGTGATATTCCAAGGTCTGTGTGCGAATCTGGTCAGATTGGTTGATAATGACAGTTTTCTGCACGATTCGACAGCCTCCCCAAGTCGCACCATTTCAGACCATAGCTAGCAGCGCTGAGTCCTATCACGCCCAGCATCGCGCTAACTCGGCACTTGATGTCGGCGAGAAACGCCGAGTTCGCGGAGACAGGACGCACGTCTCGGCCGTTCTTATTAATATACCTTCTCTAGGGGAGAAATATCTCAAAGAGCGAGTCATCAAGCAACGGGGGAATCCTTCATCTCTCGAAGACCCACCGGCCATGCTAACTGGGGTGGAGGAATGTCATGGTCGTTGTTGGAGGATGAGATCGATTTGGGGGCCCCAAGTCCAAAAATTGGGCACCCTAGGCATCGTCGTCTAAACTTGACGGAGAAAGGCATGACGTGACGATGAGACCACGAGGGTGACAAAAGTCTCGTCAAGATAAAAACATTCGTACCCTCTTCTTTTATAGTGCGCAATGACAACTTAATAACAAGACGCCTTTGATGATAAGGTCGTCTGAAAGATTGGTGACTCGAACTACCAAGGAAAAAATCGGCTGGATTTCGTTGAAAATATTTCCTGAAACCTTCTATGTTACTCGTGACCTACCGAAAGGATGATTCACGCTTGAAAGTTGTATAATTTCACGTCAACTTAAGCAAGCTAAAGTGTGATTATGTACTTCTTGCCATCGCTAGGGCTAATGTCATATGTCAGTTACGAGCTTGACTGGGGTATTACACGGCGTGATAAGGTGGTCAAACACTTTCGGCCGGACGACTCTTTCCATTCGATGGGCTTGAAACAAAAAGAAACGTTCCATTCATTTACTGACCTGGGTGCAGTTGATTGGTAGTATAAGGATGGTCGATATACAAACTGCTGTCAAGCCTTCTTAGGTTTTTCTTTCTCTCTATATCACCTATATCATCTTCAATCCACCTCCAGTCCTGCTAAAAGCTTCATTTTTCACTTTTGAACGCCACTGCAAGATGGATAACTAGATATATAAAATGAACAAAGAACCGGCGACAGCCCGCGGTGGCCGTCGTGGCGCGCCCGACCCGACCGCCCCTCGAAGCGGGTCCCCGTCTTCTCTTCATCCCTCACCTGTTTCGGCCCCGACTTCCACCTCGTCCCCCGCTATCAGCAGAGTCAGCTCTACCTCACTTCTAACACGAACCATCCCTGAATTTTCCCTCTCCTCTCACGTAATCCTCGTGACAGGCGGTGCACGTGGCCTGGGCCTAACCCAAGCCGAAGCACTGCTCGAATCCGGCGCTACCGTGTACGCGCTAGACCGCCTCCCAAAACCGAGCGGAGCCTTCAGTCGGATCCAGGAACGGGCGCGCACCGAGCTCGGCACGGCACTGCACTACTGACAAATCGACGTCCAGGACACCGCAGCGCTGAACCAGACGGTCGAGTCGATCGCGAACAAAGAGGGCAGGCTCGATGGCCTGATCGCCGCAGCGGGGAGCCAGCAGGAGACCCCGGCGCTCGAGTACACGGCTGAAGATGCGAATCGCATGTTTCCGATCAGCCTGACGGGCGTGCTGATGACAGCACAAGTGGTTGCGCGACAGATCATTCGGCTAGACTCCCAATCTCCACCCCAGTCCCAATCCCAACCGATCCAAACCCGCAAGAAAAAGGCAGAAAGGCGGCTCCATCGTCCTGATTGCTTCCATGTCCGGCACCGTGGCAAACCGCGGCCTCGCCTGCTCGGCCTACAACGCGTCCAAAGCCAGCATCATGCAGCTGACCCGCAACTTGGCCTCGGAATGGGGCCCGCACTCCATCCCTGTCAACTCGACCTCCCCCGGATATATCCTGACGGAGATGGTGCTGGAGCTGTTTGAGCGGTTCCCCGAGCGGAGGGAGAAGTGGGTCGTAGAGAATATGTTGGGGCGGTTGAGTAGGCCCGAGGAGTATAGGGGCGCCGCTGTGTTCTTGTTGAGCGGAGCGAGCGGGTTCATGACGGGGTCGGATTTGCGGATTGATGGGGGTCATGCGGCTTGGTGATTTTGGTGGGAGGAGTTGAATGTGAAGGTTTATATTGGTGGTTGGTGGTGAGAAGGGGAGCAAGGGGAATTAGTTCCTGTGTAAAAGTCTTTGTACTCCCTACAATATTATGTGACAAATTGAAAGTTGTTTCAATGTGCCGTATCCCTTCTCACGCGGATCAGTTGCTCAAGTTCACTCCATAGAGCAGTAGCCCGAAGCGCTTCTAGACATAGATACCTACTAGACATTCTCGGTGTCGTCAGCTCCAATCTCGGCCTTGCTTCTACGTCCACCGGGCGTCTCCGCTGCTATCTATGCAGCACTCCTCACGTCTTTGAACTCATTGCACCATTTTCAATGCTTTGTCTCTCGATGTCTTATAGCTGCTTCGCTTGTTGGCATAGCCTTCATTCATCCTGCTCACAATCACCAGTTCCGGCCCACGCGGCTCCATGGCTGGTTTGACTGGGGTTGCCGGATTTGGTTCTGACGCGGGTTTGGGCTGCGGGCGCGGATCCGCCGTCTAGCGCGTCATTGGGATGAGGAACATATGTGCTCCCAGCTTGGTGGATATCACTTCGTTTCGTTTCTCTCCCAGAGTCGTCCATGGCCAAAGCCATTCTCATCCTCCAGATTTTCCGAGAGCCACTGGCCAGGGATCTATTTCAGGGAACTTTTCGTGAACAGGCTGGGAATCTGCTTCTGATACGCGCTCCAACTATTGTGATGAGAAGTATTCCACTACTCCCCGTGCAATAGCTCCTGGCCCTGGTGTGCAGATAGTGTGAGTTCCCGTATGTCAAGGGGTATCACGTAACCCTCAGGGGCTGTTGGCGCCGGAACGTGACTGTATGTACGTGATATTTCGCCGTACGCGAACGGCGAAATAGCAGGATGGCCCACAGGAGAATGGTGAGACAATGCAGATACTCTAGCTGTCAAACGAGCTGTTTGAGCATTGTTTGAGTAGAACAAAGCGTTTCGGCAGGATAAGACGCAAGGGTATTCTCTGTCGGATAGATAGCTGGCTATTGACCACAGGACAATGAGAGGAGTTGAATCAATCCATTTGCACGATCCGACACCGCAAATGTGTCAGAGGTTCAGCTACTGCTGCCGGGGTTGTGCATTACTTGCAGGAATCCGATTGGAGGAATTGACCCTTGGTGAGTATGTAAGCGCAAAACATGGCAGAACTCAACAATAGACCATCATGGAGCCAATCCTCCACAGGCACTTGACACGGATCATGGCTTCGTACTGCAATGTTCGGGAAAACTGTTTTTTTCAGTTGAGTATAGACCTTGCCACCCAGTAGATATAACCGGCTCTGACTTGGATGCCGGAGTCCACATAAAACAAGCCTGAAGACCAGATTTTCAACGCGCATGCTAGTCGCTGTTCACTGCCAAGTAGCTGTTCTCTGGCATAGGGCTATGGTAGTTGATGAAGTCTGTTGGAGGGATATCCATCCAGATCCCAAATTATCCCGTGTAACCATTTGGAGGGGTCTCAATTCCCTGAGGTACGTAAAGCAGGATTTATCTAAGATAGCGACATAAGGTTTGCCGAGAAAATTTTCTCTCCAGAAAGGTTGTCTAGGGACAGGGACCACAAAAATTTCGACATTTCGATAAATTTCAAAATTCTAAAGTATCTGCTTTGCGAATTAGTTCAAATTTTGTTTCGCTAAGGCTAAGCTAGTCCTGATATAGACATTTCTACTAGTAGTCTCTTTCAGGCAATATGAGATCATGTGATGTAAGTTATCTAAGTTAGTAGGACTAGCTGAAATCTATCTCGGAATCTGTTTTAAATTTCCGTATATTACAACAAAAATAGGTTTCATTTCAAGGATCTGAAAGATTCCCGCGACCCCTGCTGGTGGAATCCGGACCATTGTCTGAGATATGTCAGCTCGCAGGGCCATCTTGTCTGGGATATGTCAACTCTCGGGCCATCTTGTCTGATTATTCCCCTCATCTTGTGTAATCGGAATCTCTCGAGAGGCAAATATAGGATCTAGTCCCTGGTTGATCCTGCATCTTTGAGCGGTTGATGGGTTTCACTTCCTGCATGACTTCGGTGTGAGCTTTACTGCTACCTATCATCTCGTATCTTACTTAACAGGCTTGAGGGAGTGAGTGAACCGTCAGGATTTTCATGTTTCCTAATCTATTCATACGACTTAAACGTACCAAGTATTCTCTATTACTCTTGCACTTCAAGGAAAGCGGGAAAAGAAGGAAAGGAAGACAATTACAGTATGGCATCAGCAGCTTTGGCCGTTCCGGCCTCTCAAGTCAAGCAAGGAGCTCAAATCCTTCCCACAGCCAAGTTGCCAGTAGTGGCAGATCTATCCGATGCGGACAGCATTAATCCAAATATAGTTGTCCAGCAGTGGCTTGACAGATTCCACGATGCGCTGAAGAGTCAGAATCTCAAAGCTGGCTTGGCCAAGGTGTTCTTGAAGGAAGAAGCCTATTGGAGAGATCAGCTGTGCTTGAGCTGGGACTTCCGTACGTCTACCTCGTGCATCATTTCCTGCGTTGTTTTGGTAGATGAGAAGAACACAGTAAGAGAGAAAGCGGATGTTGATTTTCATTTGTTCAGACACTTTCAAAAACATTGACACCATCTCCAATTTTCTGTCCACCCAATCCACCAAACCCCGTCTTTCGTCCCTGTCTCTCGCCATTGACGCTTCGAATCCAACCCGCAAGCCCACGGTTACCCCCATTGATATCTACAGCCAGGTCAAATGCATCTCCTCCTTCCTGGCTGTGAAGAATGACGTCGGCCGAGGCCATGGCGTGGTAAGACTATGCAAGGATGCAACTGATGGTCACTGGAAGGCTTTTACACTGTTCACAACGTTGTCTGATCTGAAAGGCCACGAGGAGGCTGTGGGGCATCGTCGAGTGGATGGTGTTAAGCACGGGCAGATCACTGGAAGAAAGAATTGGAAGGAGCGCAGAGAAGCTGAGCTCGAGTATGAAGGGCGTAGAGAGCCAGCCGTACTCATTATTGGTAGGTCCTAAGGGAGTGACATGGCCAAATTGGCAGTTCAAAACTGACGGTTTAAGGTGCTGGCCAAGGTGGATTGACAGTAGCCGCTCGTCTGAAGTTGTTGGGCGTTGATACTCTGATCATCGATAAGAATAAACGCATTGGAGACAATTGGCGCAAACGATATCATCAGCTTGTCCTGCACGACCCTGTCTGGTATGACCATCTGTAAGTCATCAAAAGCACTCTGAGGCAAGGGAAATAATGGTTATTGACTGCGCCAGTCCGTACATGCCATTTCCAGCTTTCTGGCCCAAATTCGTGCCAAAAGATAAGCTGGGCGACTGGTTTGAGACGTATGCGGCGACCCTCGAGCTTAACGCCTGGCTCTCAACCACGGCTAAATCCTTCAAGTACGATGACAGGGAGAGAAGATGGACCGTGGAACTCGAAAGAACAAAGGACGGGAGGAAAATGCACCGTAAGTCACAACACTACAGTTCTCACCCCCTTGATCCCCCACCCATAACTAAGCAAAAACCCAGGAACTCTCCATCCTCGCTTCATAGTCCAAGCCACAGGCGCCTCAGGCGAGAAGAGTATCCCGTCCTCCATCACGGGCATGGAAACCTTCAAGGGGTCTGTGCTGTGCCACTCGTCCGAATTCACCGGCGCACGCCCAAACAGCAAGGGTCGCCGGGCTGTGATCGTCGGCAGCTGCAACTCGGGCCACGACATTGCGCAGGACTTCGTGGAGAACGGGTACGATGTGACGCTGGTGCAGCGAAGCAGCACGTGCGTGGTCACAAGCGAGGCGGCCATGGAGTTCTACCTTGGAGCGCTGTATTCTGAGGACGGGGTATGTCTCCCTCTCTTACGTTCCTTCGTTCTCCCTTTTTCCCTCTTGGCGTCCTCAACCGAACCCCACGCTCCTTCCCTCCCTCTGTTCCCCTCCTCCCTTTGTTCCCTCCCTCCTTGACATTCAAGCCCTTTCAATGTCCTAACAACCTCTCCAACAGCCTGCAACCGAAGATTCCGACCTGATCTTCGCCTCCCTCCCCACGCCCCTTCTCAAACGCATCCACATCGACCTCACCGCCGAGATCGGCAAGAAAGACGCCCGCCTCCGCGCGGGCCTCAAGAAAGCCGGCTTCGCGCTCGACTCGGGCCCGGACGGCGCGGGCCTGTTCCTCAAATACCTCTCCCGCGGCGGCGGCTACTACATCGACGTCGGAGCCTCCAAACTCATCGCCGACGGGCGCATCAAGGTCAAACAGGGCGTCGCCGTGCGCGCCGTTGAGGGTAACGGGCTGAGGATGGCAGACGGGACGCTGGTGCAGGCCGATGAGATCGTCTTTGCGACTGGGTACGGGAATATGCGCGAGACGTGTGCGCGGGTGCTCGGGAAGGAGGTGGCGAGGAGGGTAAAGGAGGATATCTGGGGATTTGACAAGGAGGGCGAACTCAGGACGATCTGGAGGCCCAGCGGACATCCGGGCCTGTGGTTTGTGGGCGGGAATCTGGCACTGTGTAGGTTTTACTCGCGGTTGGTGGCGCTCCAGATCAAGGCGCATTTGGAGGGCATTGTTAAGGAGGGGAGGGTGTCGGTGGAGGGGAAGCCGGCAGGCATGGCGCAAAGGTGAGCGATTCACCTTGTGCTGTGGACGGGGATTTGGTGAAAGACGATGTACGCCCAATGGGGTTGTCGGTAACGACGCATGGATACTGGATAGGTCTGCTCTTCACGCCACTTTTCCGTCTCCGTTCGCATCTCCATCCCACTAGCCACCATCTTCTACCTTTGAATCTCGCCTTCCCCATAGCCGTCCCCATTACCACCATTCCTCGCCCTACTCTCCCTCTCCCATTCCGTCGTCCCCTCTCCTCTTCCAACCCCTTCATCTCCGCCCCCTTTCCCCCCTCCTCGCTACTAAACCGATAAAACCCATTCCCTCAACCCCTCACCTCCACGCGGCATCACAATGCGTCTCCAGCAAAACCATCAGCTCCCTTTCCCGCTTCCCAGCCAACCTAGCCATCTGCTCCACCTTCCGCGCGTCGCGCATCGGGTTTGAAACGCGCGCGTCTGGATCTGGATCGTGTCGGCGCGGGTGGAATCGCGGGTTTTCTGGAGTTCTCCACGTATCTCCTCTGAGGAGCTCTGGGACTGCAGGGTCTGGTGCATCTGGCTGGATCTCAGAGGGCTCTTGCTTGGCTGTCTTCCCTGTAATTAGACATCGCTTGGAGTTCGATACGCTTGGAGTTCCGCTGTTGCTACCTGAGGGAGCTACACTAGACTTTGGGTCTCTTGAGGCTTGTTGGATAGCAAATGATTGTTTTTTTTGGCTGTCTTTTCGGTCTCTGGATCTGGCTCGGAGAGCGATGCCCTTGGATGCCTGCCAGTGCTACCTTCGGGGGCGACACGAACGCTTAGGTCTCTTGATGCCAACTGACTAGCAGGTGGACGCTGCTTGGCTGATCTCTCTGCATCTGGAGTTCGCTGGTAAGGTGATCGTGTTGTTCGAGAAGAGTCTTGAGTCGATGGTGTGACTGATATCTTTCCTCTGTAGATTGGATACCGACATCTTTTGTTTCCCGCCGGCCTCTACGAGGAAAACATTGGCAAGTCTTGCTCGATGACATTCTTGCAGCCGCTGATGCTGCGATTTGGAAGAAACCTAATAATGCCAATGTGAAGAAATGTTCTGAAACTTTGGAACGCAAGTGTGTATGGGAATACTCTTTGAATGCATGTAGAGACCTTTAGGGGTCTGACCTCATCCTACCTATCCACATCCTCGGCTTACTGTTGGCTACCGCTTGCTTACCCACTTTGCTCAGGCTGCTCAGGTCTTGTTCAGTCACCTTTTCCTTTCCGCTCCTACAAGCCAACTAGTTATGCATCATATTATCATCGTCGTGTCGTGTCTTTTCTGCTAAGTTTAGACGACGATAGACAGGGTGTCCAATTTATGGACTTGAGGCCCCAAATCAGTCCCATCCTTCACGATACGCCTCCACCCCCGTTCGTTTTATCGGTGGGTCTTCAAGAGATGAAGAACTCTTCTGTTGCTTGATGACTTACTCTTCCAAATATTTCTCTCTTCCTCTCTGCTGGTTTCGGTTGGGTTTCAGTTGACTTTCAGTAATGTAACTTTATTTTAGTTCATTCAGCTTAGGTCGTTTATTTCATTTCTCATTACTGATTTAGTCGTTTTTTGTTATTACCCTCATTGCTTTTCTACTCCTAATGTTAAAGCTAAACTCGGTGAAGACACTTTTCAGGTGGGCCTGTTCAAAAGACTCTAAAATAAGTAAAGTGTCAGAGGGCACCCCAAGGACGAGCGGACAGTAGAGAATCTTCTATCCTGCAGAGGTGTCGATCCATCAATGAGGAAGCCGCACAGCCTTTCCTCACTTCGCTTACTGTGAACGTCTCATAACCGGACTACCTCCTCTGGTGGCTTAACAAGAATGACTGCGCTTACATAACCAACCCCACGTCTTCCTGAACGCGTACTCTGGTGCATCCTCTGCTACGCGCTGGGGAGAGCTTTTTCAGAAACTCGGCTGCAAGGCTAAAAATATTCAACAATTGAAGGTTTATTGGGATCACGAGGGGCCTATCCATACAGGCTTGGGAACAGATCTATGCTTTGTCAGAGCACGGACGCAGCTGAAGATAAAGAAGACAATAACGATGAACGATTTCTATGCGCAGTCCTGGCCTGAATGTCTGGAGCAGAAGATGGGATTAAAGCCACTTGAAATACGGACGACTCCTGGGCATGTGTGACTAGACAATATCAGAGGGGAACAGGGGTGCTGGTTCCTTGAATTGGTCGTGAAAACTGATGAGCGTGGCAAGAATGCGTGCAACAAGAGCCCTGCTGTTTCCCTCCGAGGCATAACTTATGGAAAGTGTTGATTGTTTGCTCGAAGGATTGCTATACTTGTAGGTCCTAAAGGAGATAATGATGGTGAGAAATTTATTAATCCGTGGATCTAGGGGAATATCATGTTGGAAGTTTGCGGTGAGCGGTGTTAAGGCCTGATGCCTCGTCCCAAGTTTTATGCTCTCTCTTCCTCTCTCACGCCTTATAAGCTATGCGATCGTTAGTGGATTCCTTTCTGCTCAGGAAGATTTTAATATACTCTACGACTACTGTTCGTGCCAAGGATTCTTCGAATCTTGCACAACACAGTCCGATGTTTCAGTTGTATGCTAAACACTCGTTTCATGCGTCTCAAACTTTATTTGGTAAATCCCGCCATCACTTTATGAATGAAAACACACTAAAGATGGTGTAGGAGACATTGCTACAAGAGTCTTACGACAATGTGACGTGGTTAGCTTCAGAAGGATCAAGCTGATATTCCACCTCCCGCCCGGAGGGGTTTCAATTCTGCAACCGTAGAGACGAAAAACTGACCATATCACCCTTCTTATCTCAGCTTACCAGTATTAGGGATTCTAGCACTTTACTGTATCAATCAGATCCAGGATGAACCTGAATCGCTTGCTACTGTCAATCTAGCACTTCTACGTTCGCTAACACATATCTACCCTACGTTAATTCTCGAGGCAGCCGACGATACTTCAACAGCATGGCTGATGATAGTCTTAGATCGCACTCGTCACCATATCCTGAAGATATCGAAAAGCCAACCCCTCAAAAGCCTTGGCAAGAAGGGCTTTACGCACTCCGACGCCAACTTGCTCCAGCAAGAGAAGCAACAATCCGTGCAAAGGAAGCAGCACAGCATGCAGAGGAAGCAAAACGGTGTGCGCTGGCACAACTTCGTCAAGCTGATCAAGCACAAAGTTCTAGGCCTGGGCGAAGGACAGGAGCCAGGCCCCGCCATGTTGGAGGAGCCGGCCCGTCGTCTATTATAGCAGCAGACCCCCCGTCTATCAACCCAAGACTTCAAGCACCCGAAGATGCCGCAGCACAGGAACAAAGGCTACGACCAGATACAGAACGAAGGCTACGCGAGTCTGGTCTTTGGCGGAGTGAGCGACCTGAAAGAAGCGCAGCAATCATCCCTTGCGACAGCCGGAGTAGTGCAGATCCAAGACTTCAAGCACCCGAAGATGCCGCAGCACGGGAACAAAGGCTACGACCAGAAACAGAACGAAGGCTACGCGAGGCTGGTCTTTGGCGGAGTGAACGACCTGAACGAAGCGCAGCAATCATCCCTTGTGATAGCCGGAGTAGTGCAGATCCAAGGGCTCCTTCCATTGGGTTGAAAAGGACAACGACAGAAAGTCCGCAAATAGCTGGTCTTCGGCCGAAGCGAGCGCATGGGCTAAGCAACGGAGCTAGTCCAGGAAGACAAACGAGCCTTCAAGCCGCTACTCACGACGGTGAAAGCCCTGGACTACCAAGAGGAGCCAGTCCTCAGGGCGATAGAGCAGACCGGTCAACGAGAAAAGTGAGCCCTCCTCAAGCGAGCTCGGAAACCCGATCCGGACAAGCTAGACAGCGTAGTCCACAGAGAAGCGGAGAGGCCGCGTGGCTAGGCTTCGTCCAACGCGGTGAAAAGGGCAGAAAACAAGGGGAAGCTCGTCAAACCAGCGACGAAGCTGGGTCTCCAGCGCCGTATATTGTCAGGGGAGACCCCTATTTCGATATTCTTGAAGAGGCAATCCAGTCGCTCAAAAGAAGGCGCAACCAAATTAAGACACAGTACTCTGACACCGGAGGGGTCAGGGAAAAAAAGCACGGGGAAATTGATGAGAGAATCCAACAGTTAACAGATGAATTGAAACGCGTCAACAAGGCCCGTCCCGTTGAAACAGAAGCTGAATTCATCGCAAGGACAGGAAGTCAGCCCGAATATCATGGGTACATTGGGGCGGTGCTGAATCGGACCGAAGATCCCGCTAAGCGCCACCAAATTTTGAAGAAAGATCTTTCAAATTTAGTGTCAAAATGGGACGACAGAGTGCGCGATGAGTGCCTGATAGAGCAGTATCGACAAATTTTGATGGAATTGTCATCGAGGATCCAAGCTACGGAGCTACATCCAGACAGTGCCGAGAGGAGAGTTGATACTTTGCCTCGTATGAATACGAATGCTGCTGCTGCTATGCAATCTCCGCCTACTCCTAACCTATCTGCTGCTGCTGCGGCGGCGGCGGCGGGTGGAAGTGCTCCAAGTGACGCTGCTCCAAGCCAACAGGCTCAGAATGGTGGATCTATGAGTACATCTCCTTGGAGTGGCCGTGGTAGGGTAGGTAGACCTCCTGGGAGAGGCCGTGGGAGGGTGGGTAGACCTCCAGGGAGTGGCCGTGGCCGTGGTCGTGGTAATTTGAGACCAACTAGCAATGTTAGTGTTCCCAGTTGCACCGAACCAGGCGCTGCAACTGCGCCGCTACCAGCGAATCCGCTTCAAGGTGTCGCTCCTAGTTTTGTTGCTGCAACTGCGCCGCTATCAGCGAATCCGCTTCCAGGTGTCGCTCCCACTAGTGCTGCTCCCAGTGTTGTTGCTGCTCGTGATGTTGCTATCGACCGAAACCTGGATCCGAATAATGCCCTTGGCGGTTCTGCTCCGGATACTAGTGCTACTCCTATTTAGCCTGCCTTGGATGCAGGGTGTCCATTTGAATCAAATTGAGTCAAATAAACCAAATCAAATGCTTAGCAAATAAACCAAATCGTGCTTTTCATCAAATCGAATCAGGACTTTTAGATTTTGACAAATTAGTCAAATGGAAGTCTTGGCGGAAAAGTAAATCATTTTGAAATAAGTATTCAGGGTTATTTTTAATAAGAAAAAATGTCTTGGCAGACTCTTTTTGCGAGATGAATTTACGAAAGGTACTAGTAGTCCTCTTAACAAAACATTGCTTACTAACATGTGACTGCCATTTCACAAATGAGTCAAATCAAATAGGTAAGCAAATCAAACGGGGGCCAAGATTTGGTTTATTTGATTTGATGGATACTTACCCTGCTTGGATGTTACTAGTCCAGGTATTGATATTACCGCCAGGAGAGAAGCTGTTATGGATTCACCTTCTCCCAGCAGTAGCACAAGCATCGATACCATCAACACGTCCTTCAGCGATAAGAACTAGTTCTGGTACTTGGTGATGGGTGTTTTCAGGGCTGCTGTCTACCGTCGTTAGGCTGACCTACTAAAATGTTATGATCGTTTAAAACTAATGATTGAAACTTTTTAGAGTATCGAAGAGGACTTTGGCTACCTACTAACTTTAATATCAGCTCTACGATATAAGGTCCAGAATTCATTGTAATAGATGCACGAGACGAGGAGTAGAGGAGCAAGTTGATTAATAGCTACAGGGGTAGAGTAGAGAGCGTAGAACCAAGTACAATTGGTTGTACTGTCGGAGACAGCGGAATTAGAAGCGAAACTGCCGTGTAAGTTGACCAATCAGAAGCAGTAGAAACGCAGGGATTACGCATATAAAACGCGGCCAATAGGCCCCTCTCAGAAGATCAACAAGTGTCAAGAATGCATGTATGTAGCAGTGGGGTTACTATATACTACGGAGTATACACTATTCCATCGCCAGTAGAGCACTCCGTATCCCGTACTTAATACCCCGTACCGAGTACCTGTACCCAGCTAAGACGCGATAAGACTAAGACTAAAGAAATGGTTGTCGTTGTCGTTGTAGAAAGTAAAATTACGCAAGCGTCGTGGAGGTGGTGTTCATGAAGCGAGCGAGAGAGGGAGTAGTAGTCGGATGAAGGGAAGGAAGAGCGATATCTATCAAACACGCTCCCTCCGTCCCCTCGGTTGCGTACATTTCCATATTCTAATTATGGCTATCTTCTAGACTTCTTTGGTGTCGCTTTCTCTTTCGTTTTCTCCTTGACGATGATAGATCAAGGACTAGTGACTTGCTTTGACAGCGAACATAGCTCCGTAAACCCTCTCTCACACATACTCTACGCGGGTTAAAGGATAAAGCTTGATATATTTGCCAACATCTCTGCAATCCCGCCACCTCCTCTTCAAACTACGCCAGCCTCCCCCACTTCCCTTCCTTCTCCAATCTATTTATTCTCAAATCCACCCCACCCCACCCGGCGCAGTCTTCCCACCATACCTCGCCAAATCCTCCTGACTGAGCTTCGACTCCACCGCTCTGACTCTCTTCAACACACGACCATCTTCTACCACTACAGCCCTATCGTTCCTACCCTCTGCCATCACCGGAGCAGCACCAAAGACATCGTCACTGCTTCTTGCGATATTGATTCTGGGTATTGACATTTTCCTGCCGAAAGTTTCAGAGGAGGCTGTTCCGACTTGCGGTGCTTCTCGTAGGGGGCTTCTGGCCGGGGGAGTCGGGGTGTGCGGGATATAGCCGTCTTTCTTAGACTGGCTTTCTCGACTCCTGCATGTTGAGACATCATGCTTAGCTTCGAGATCTTGTGATGTTTGGCCAAAATCTCGGATGGGAGTTTCGTCATAAGACGTTGCTAACTTTAGACCTGGCCGTGGTAACGATTGCAATGAGTCAGGAGACTCATTGGCAAGCCCTGGACGCTGCGGAACACTCGTGTCTTTGATGTCACGACTGTAGATACTGCTTCCTCCTCGTGAAATGCTAGGCCGGAACGATCTTGGAATCTTCAGGGTTGAAAGTGAAGCATTAGATGAGCGTCTCTTATTGCTTCCCAGCCGAGCTAAGCCGAGTCGATTAGTGAAGGGGTTTCCTTCGATATTTTCGAATGCATAATTCGCCTTCGTTGCAGATAACGCATCTTGACTGCCAGGAAGGCAGAAGACAGATGATACGCTGCTGCGCCGCTTGATTTTGGGTG
Organism: Endocarpon pusillum Z07020; assembly: GCF_000464535.1. Taxonomy (NCBI): domain Eukaryota; kingdom Fungi; phylum Ascomycota; class Eurotiomycetes; order Verrucariales; family Verrucariaceae; genus Endocarpon; species Endocarpon pusillum. The sequence continues at coordinate 97,695 of NW_006916034.1, forward strand.
ACTTTTCCCCTGTTATTGGTCGCTCTTCCACATGTTCGCAACGCAAACAGTCTTTTGAGAATGCAGCGTCTTGCTTACCGCGTCCAACTGGGGTTGGTGAGACCAGAGGAGGTGGATTAGTGACGGTGCGACGAAAGGTAAGAGGTCTTGGAAAGAGGTTTAGAGAGCCAGCCGATGAGCTCTGCGAATTCGCCGAGACCTTTCCAAGTAGACTAGGCATAGAAGTCAGTGTCGAGAGCAACGACATGCTAAAGAAGCGCTAAGTAAAGGCATGAAGAACTGAAATCCAGACTTACTGAATATCTGTAACAAAATCAAGTTCGGGAAGCGATGGATGGTCGGGCAGGTGCCCATCTATTCTTGCGATTCTTTTGCTGGAGCTCGGCGGTGCTATTGCTGTTATTAGTATTGTTGGTGACGGTAGGGATACAGCTCAATACCTGATACAGGCCGATGTCCACGCATGAAGGCATGATTGGACTCATGGGCCTCTCCAGAAGAAACCGAGCTTCCTTCTAGCACAACATCTGCACTTGGGGTTCGCCTCGCTTTCGTGGTTGCGATTTGGTGGCTGAATTTTCGTAAAGGAACCAATTTTGAGATGTCGGGATAAGGACTGATGCCATGTTGTTGCGGTTGGATGATAGAGGAATTGGGCCCCGTTGGCGGCGTAGAATTCACATGAATACAATGGGTGGACGAATCAAAGTGTGTCGTATTGGTTGTACCTCGCGAGCTTGGTGTTTCGAAGATATCATGGCAGTCAAATCCAGATCGAAAGGGTGTACATAGCGGGCCTTGCCTATGTCTTGACATTTGTTCTTTGATAATTCTGTCTTTAATACCTGCAGCTACGTTGCACCCGCATACCCTAAGACGATCCCGTTCGAATAGGTGCTGGTAGCGTGAAGCAGTAATAGCTGATTGTGTATCCTCAGGGAACGTGGTAGGAGCTCTTCGGTCTTCTGTATGGTGTCTTGACCCTTCTGGTACTTTGCTAGCGGTCTTAGACCTGGCAGGAGGAGCACCCGCTGACCGAGCAATGAGAAATGAACACCCGCCATTATTTGTGCTATTGTTGTGGACATATTTCGTGTTCGCATGCCGTACCGATGTGCTTCGAGAGCTAGGGAATGCACTACCATATACGGCAATCGGAGTATTGTGAGATTGGCTGCGCCGCAATCTAACGGCGTGCAGGCTTGTCGGTTTGGTCACTGGCACCACAGACTTATATTTCAACGAGATATCTGCAGTCAATGGTCGAGAACATCCAGCTCCTGGTGTGTTTGGGAAGGGCGACTTAGTACGAGGATCATACACTGGAATGGAGCTCGAACAAGGGACACGACCTGGGTCCTTTGGCTGTCGCCTCTTGTTCAAGGGTACAACAACGGCAGGATGTGGAGGGAAGATGACTGGCAATTCCAAGTCGTGGTCTGGTTGAGCTTGTTGATTCCTCCTGCCTTCAATGGAGTTGTATCTTGTTCGAACAGGCCTCTGATGCTTTCTTCGCCACCTGGGAAGCAAATAACCCCACAGCACGCCACCCACCAAAATGACTGAGCCCAGCACAGCAAAGATGATAGCATAGCGGCTGTTGGAGCTGCTACTGCGGCGCACCAGCTGGCCTCGAGGGATTGGTGGCATTATAATGAGAAGACTTTTGGTCGATGGGAAAGAAGGAGCTGCGAAGGAAGCAGTCACAACACTGTATGGAGTACCGGTCATCTGCTCTGCGGGATTAGCCCAACGTGATGGCGGTATCGCACACATAGTCTTACCTATCCTCTACCATAGCGATGACAGAATAAGTATAGTACGTCGAGGAATAGGTCCCGCAGAGATTGAAAATTCTCGCAACTCAACACAACATCATCAGACGCACGTGGCTAAGATCAGCTTCAGGACAGGCAAAGGCAATGGTACGTAGACAGAAGAGAACGTGGAAATGTGGAGAGCAAGCAAATTGCAATTGATATAGAGATGCTGAAGCTATGCGGAGTTGCATGCTTGAAATCGGCAGTGTTTCGTAAATTGTTCTGTGGCAAGAGTTCGTGTTCTTTCCTCTTCTGAAGTCGTGTTTTCTGCACTTCTGCACAGTACGCGCTGAGGGCCATCCGTAGGCGTAGAATCTTTCGCTCAGTCAAACCTGGCAGAGCTGATATGGATGCGGTATGCAAGAGTCGAGAAAAAGACATTCACACCTGCTATGGCTGGTGATCCAATGGTACCCAAATCTTAACCGTACAGGGCAGTTTGGTTGTACTCAGATGAGCAGTAATTAGTGAAGCTCGGGGCGCCTGCAGTTATCCTATTCTTCATGCAGCCCTCGAGCAGAGCCTCTGTTCCCGACAGGATGCGTAGAGCAACAAAAGCAGCTGCTGGGACCGGGGTCAGACCATCCCTTTGGACACACCGCCCCGAAGCGCAATGGGGATTTCGTTCACCATGACGGGATCTCGAAGCCGCATTCACCGGCCATTAGGTGGTCAAAATCACATTGGTGGGCGGATGACAATGTACGGCATCAGCCACTCATGGTAAGCATGGAATATTCTGGCTTCAGCGTACAAGACTCCACCCTAAGAGGGCGCCGTTCGCCCGACAATACGTGTCGAAAGAGTCACGAATGCTTTCTGCCCTCTAGGCCATTCGCGCGATAGGAGTCAAGGATGATATCTTCCTCGAAGAGCTTTATCACTGATCTTGATTCGTGTCGCTTGCCGGGCTTTGACTGTTATGGAAACAAGGGTGTTGGCGAGGAAGAGAAGATTTGCCATCAGGCTGACCCATCTGCTTTCGCAATTCTCGTTCCAGAACAGCAAAGAGTCTTTCCAAGATCCACTCGGCTTCATCCTTGTCGCCCATCAATGGCGAGCGATTCCCAAGCCAAGACCATTCCTTGATATCATCCTTATCTTTTGCAAACTGATTCTCCGATACATCATCCTGACTGCCTGATCCCTGATCGTCAACATTGTCAATGGATAGCGGATCTGATCTGTCCAAAATTGCAACCTCCATCCTATTCTTGTCCTTGATTGGTGCACGTCGATGATATCGTTGGTCATGCTCATCCTCACCCAACAACCGTAGGTAGTGTGCCCACTCTTCGTATGTAAATTTCTTGGGTGGTTCTTGGTTGACATATGAGTACATCTTTCTCATTTCCGATAACAGCATATGTCGGTAGTGATGCTCATCCTCCGCAACCTTGTCCCCTCGATCCCTAGCCGCCTGCTCGTCTTGCTTCTCTTCCTTTCCAAAGTCTGCAACATGCCGCGTACCTCCAACAACTTGTTGCTTCGGACCGTGATGTTCATCTTGTCGAGGTATATTTCTCATCATTGGTGGCTTCTCCTCTATATCTTCGTCACTCTTGACGCTCACTTTGTTTCCAATCTGAACCCCAGTGATTTTATACACGCCATATTTCAGCCTGTCACTTAGGCCACCTTGGTCACTAGGCAAAACAGTTATCTCGCCAAGGTAGAGGGTAAAGTCTTTGATGATTTTGACCACTGTGTCACCCATGTCAGAGATCAAAATAGTAAGAGCAGGCACCGCAAGCAGAGACCAAAATACAAAGAATGGTTTTCCACTGTTCGACTGAGGTGAGAAGTCGCCGTAGCCGATGGTTAGTAGAGAGGTGTAAGCGAAATATAGACTACCAAAATATGTCCAGCCCTGATTCTTCTCGGCTTCGCGAAAGACCACCGCGCCAATCACCCATAGCAAAACAAAAACGCCGCCAGACATCCCTAGGGAAATCCACTTCCGTTTCGCGGCTGCGAGATCCTGGACTGCTCGCATGGCTTCGAACTCTGCTCGTCTTCGTTCTATTTCTGAAATCCTCGAGCTCGTCGGATCCAGGGCCACCTTGGTGATGGTTTTATGTCTGAATCCGTATAGTCTTGATCCGGTAAATTTGTTGTCCATGTCACTGATCCGCTTCAACACCGACTTTCTGGTTTTCTCCGTCATCCTGGCATGGAGCTTTTCCTTCCCGCGGTCGAGCACCATGCTACGAATGCTGCCAATAACCAGGCCAAGGCTGACGATACCACCGATGGCATAGGGGAATAGAAGACTTCGGCCCAGATGTGTACTGGGAGCATAGTCGCCAATACCAACCGTCAGACACGTGAAATCAGCCCAGTATATAGCATCTAGAAATGTCCAGCCTTCAACATGGGAATAGATCGCCGCTCCAACTAGTAAGTACGCCATAAAGCTGATAGTCTGCAACATCAAAGTCCGCTGTGGCATTGTCAACTTGAACTCCCTGCTGTAGTGACCCTGGTATGCGCCCCAAACAGTGATGCACATCAGATAGCTGATCAATTGGTATAACCCAGCGGCAAATATTGCATAGTAATATGCCTGTGTCAAAGCTTGGTTCTCGACACCAGGGGCGCGGAAATGATGGCTTGCAACAGCAATGAGGGCGATCAGAAGTATCGAGGCGGTCCAGAAGCCAAGGATCGTGACAGGCTGCGCGGTAGAGAAGGATACACGGCGAGCCATGTTGAGCAGCAAAGAAATGTTGGCAGTCACGGCAAGTATAAGGGAGACAGCATTGACTGCAAGTAGCCTACTGCAAGGTCAGCAACGTACTGACGATCGCCTGCGGACGGACGGGCTGACTGACCATTTCGGATCTGGGATATCTTTACCATGCGCTTCTGTCCCTCCTGGAGGTATTTCGGTTCTCCAGTACTGAACCAGCGCGCAGACACTGAAGGTATTGGCCATTGGTCCAAACGTGCCGGCGAGGAGTGGAAATGCGGTGGAAGCATACCACCACCTCGCTGGTACCAAGAACGATTTCGCCCCCTCTCCCTCGTCCATGTTTTCTGAGTCCGACTCATCATAATGGTTCTCCACCTGCTTTGCACCTTCCGCTATCGGTTGGTGGAGACCGGGATCGTTCATTATCCAGGAGGATTTGGAGGTTTGAGTACGATAGCTGGCAGCAAGCAACAACGAGATCAATTCATGGTGGACGTGGCAGCAAAGCGTTCGCGTTCAAACCATATCTCTCCATCTTTTTCTCATGCTGCACACCAACAAACCCGCCTGATGCGACGTCTGATGCGAAACCTAACTTAGTTTGATGACAAAGTTCTTGGTGGGTCTAAAGCGAAGCTTGATTCGAGACCAGATGACTGCCTCCTCCTCGTGCCACGTTACTAGTACTACAGTGGCTTGCACCAAGTGCGGCTAGGAGATCGTAGCGTCCTCACCGGCTGCCACATGATCATTCGTAAAGGGAGATGCTTAGGGATCGGAGGGATACTCATCGTCAGAAAGAATCACATGGTACCGTTCTCCTTGGTTCACGACTACTGAAGGCAGGATACTCACGTCGTGAGTGGAGCAATGATCTGGTATTAGGACGACTAGGCGTCATTAGAAGCTACTGAGAACACAAGAAATGCAAGTGGTATCTTTCGCGCGCGACGAGACTGTCAATGGCAGGAAAAGGACCAAGCCTAGCTCCTTCTTCAATATCTCCCAGTTCTCTCGGTTGACCATCAGGTCATCGCTTTAACCTTCTCCTGCATAATTCAAACAGCAGGGGTAATTTGAGGGCCAGTGGTGCCGTCATGGACACCAGTTGCAGTACCATCGTTATTCACACCATTGTGATGTCCCTTCTCGTGCTGAGCGCCATGTAGATTCTCTCCGAGGGGGGTTTCGCCAGCGCCGCGAACATGAAGACCTAAGCGAGCAATGTCGGTGTGGCGATGACCCCAGAGGAGTAGGAAAGAGAAGACGGGCTTTGCCAAGAAGTCCAACACACCATAGAAGACAGCTTCTGAGTCCGAAGAAATGACGTTCCCACCTTCACCCAAACCCCAGGCGATTGGGTAGAGAAACCACAAGCCGATCGTCCAAACGCCACAGATAATGTATGTTCGATGGATGTCCGCTCCGAGGGCTTTGGCATATTGCCGACCTTCAGCGACAATGATGTAGACAACAACCAGGAAAGCAGCACAGCCAAAGGCGAAGAAACCCCACTTGTAGCGGGTTGCGACCAGAGTACCAACAAGACCGGTGACGATCATGATCTCATTCATGCAGATGGTGTATAAGATGGTCGGCCATGGCAGACGACAGGTGAGAAGAAGGTCCAGGAGAAGCAAAGGGGTGGTAAGAAACCAGTCGATATACCGGGCATAGAAGATCTGGCGCGTAGCTCCACCCACCCTCGGATTAGAGCGACGGAACTCGACCGGAATAGCGGCCCAGCCCAGGTTGGATCCCATTGTAAAGTAGGCAATGGCGGCGAAGAAGTTGATCAAGGCGCACAGATAGAAGAAGATGCGTTGCTGGCGAGGTTTGGTGCGTGACCAGCCAATGCAACCCAATGCCGCAGCGCCTACAATTCTGGTTAACAAGGGGAAACGAAGGTGAGCCGAATATGACACCTACCCATGACCGCAGCGATGGCAAAGAGGAAACTGCTACCACGAACGGTGATGTGGTTGTCGGCTCTGCCAGTACGGTTTTCGAAGCCGTTGACGTACACTGCGTCGTTACTAGGCATGTTGTTGGCGGTGTTGCTGAGCTGCTGGGTGGATGTGGTTCGGTCTGAGTATCGACAAGATACGATATCTGGTTCAGTAGAGGATGGAGTTTGTTGACTGAAGGTGAGGGTATTTCAAGGGAATGATGACAAGATTTATTAGAGTTAAGGGGGGGGTAATTCGTCACTGTCAAAGAGTGTTCTTTGTGGCTATGACGATGGCCTGCTTGTGTTCTGCTGTGACGCCAGGATTCTGCACCATAGATATATGCCACATGCCAAAAGTAGTCAACGGGTGAGTCAGTCTGTTAGAGGATCCGCATGCTCCGCAAACACCACGCATTTGGTGCTCTCATCAAGTTTTCACAAGCCTCCAGTCTTATACTGCGTACTTGGGCTGTCCTGTGATTAGCTACACGCCATCGGAAATGTGAAAACTGGGGTGTTTGGGCTTCGTCCAACGGCTACATCATCGTACTGAGTTCAAACGGCCCACCAAAGAGTCTGTCTAATACGCGTCTAATGTTCAGCTGATGTGCTGAATGGTTCGGTACTATGTGTGATAAAAGTGATGTCAATCCACAGATGCCCTACTGATGGGTCCCACTTATTTAGTCGTGTCGGTCCGAGTAATGATTGACGTTGCATTCCATAGAAGCCTTCTCGCCCCTCTCCCCCCTCTCCGAAAGAGCTTACTTCAACTGCATCCGTCAAATCATCAAAGGTAGTCGAAAACTAAAGCAAGGAATCTGCTGCACCTCGAACGGGTTCCCCAGCCAGACCGCTCCTTGGCGGCCAGAATAGTGAATAGGATGACAGGGCTGCCCTTGAACTCTCCCTCCAAACAATCACCGATATGACCACCATTTTTTCGATCGAAGATGATACGGATGGGTCTGCCAGCTTTTCCTGTGTAACGCTAACCCATATGCTTTCATCTACTCGTCCTCGTCAAACCATCTCTGACAATAATTATGTATGGTTGTGAATGCTGTCAGGATAGAACATGTCTGATCGTGGAGGGAATGCCTGATACGAAACCTCAGTGTGCAATCTAAATTTCTGGTCTGCGATGGTATGACATTATCCAAGAGGAACCTTAGGAAAGAGGAACGAGGTGTGCACGCATCATGCATCATGAGGGGACGGATGAGAATATCCATCGCTGATTGTGGTGTGAATGAATGGTTCTCTGCATGGATATTCGTACTCGTGTACTAGTTGATGAATCATGCCCGAAATATCCTTGTTCTCGAGATTCCGAAGTCATGTGCACCCAGGGAAGCAAGGGTAAATTGGTGCTTTCTCATCATTAGGTGTGATTAACGTGACAAGTTAGTTATGCAGAGAGGACGATAAAAATCCAAAGAATGTGGTGGCCCGTGCCCAAGCTCCCCTAAGCTCCAGCCCCAGCTCCAGCCCCCGCCCCAGTGCAGTACTATGTACGTAGTACAGAACCAGGCCCGCCTATACTTGCTCATGGGTGAATTTGGTATAGTTCCCGCTGCTGAATACGGAGTAGATCGAGTCTTTTACGCGGCATTCGAGTCACTGCCAATGATCCTATCCAGAAGAGCCGGTGCGCACAAAGATCTCTTCATACAGGCTACCCCGTTACTCGACGATAACGGCAGGCATCTCCAATACTGCGCGCCATATCTAACGCTCTACTTAACCATTATCCAATATGCCATTAATGTCACCAATACTGCGACCAGTAGCAAGCTAGTCGTTGACGGTCCACTTATGATTCGGTCAATGTCCTTCACTTGGACCTTCTCACTCTTGCCTCTGGGCTCTTGCCACCCGTTTCTGGTCCACGGCACAGCCATACGAAGTTTGTCCAAGATCTGCTCAGTGGTGATCTTGCTGCCTGCTAGACAGATTGGCACGCCGGTTCCAGGATGCGTGCTCGCACCGACGAAATACAGATCGTTGTACTTGGCATGTTTGGTGTTCGGTCGGAAGCTGAGCACATTGAAGAAACTGTGGCTGAGCCCGAGAATAGCCCCCTTGTCTAGGTTAAATTTCTCTTTCCACGTCCCAGGTGTATTGATCTCCTCGTGAAGGATGGAATGGCGCATCTTGGCTCCGGTCCGTGTTTCGATGGTCGTAAGAACTGTTTCCCGCGCTTTGTTTACCATGGCATTCCAGTCTTGTTGGCTTTGCGGATTTAGACCCGCGGAGGCGCGATTCTCGAGCAAGTGCCCCACTGGAACCAGGACGACAACCGTATCCTTGCCTTCCGGTGCCGCACTTGGATCAACTCGACTTGGGACATTGACGTAGAAGGAGGGTTCTTGCGGAATGAGTTGGCGCTTGAAGATGTCATCGAAGGACTCTTTATAGTCGTCGGCTAGGAAAATGTTATGACATGTCAACTCCGGTACCATCTTGTTTATTGCCCAGTAGAACGAGATGGAGCTGCAGGAGGCGTCCTTCTTGGAAAGTGATTTTGCTTTGCTGCTGGAAGGGAGAAGGTGGTTGTACGCATAAACGAGGTCGGCATTCACCACTACGATATCTGCAGACAACTGTTCGCCGCTGGAAAGAGTGACACCTTCTGCTCGCTTTCCATCTGAGGACAGATTGACCTGAGACACCCCGGTAGAAAGCCGGTATTCAACACCCATTCGTTTACCGACTTTCACGAGAGCGTCTAGCACCACGTGGAAGCCACCTCTCGGATACCAGATACCTTCTGCCAGCTCGGTGTATTGGAGCAGACTGTAGGTGCCTGGGGCATCAAATGGAGACATGCCCATATACATGCTGCCAAAGGTGAAGACGCGACGAAGTCGCTCGGTGTAGAAGTATTGAGAAGCGCGGTAGTAAATACTTTCGAAGGGATGAAGCGTGAAAATGTATCGAAGAAATGTGGGACGTGCAAGGTGTAGCAGGCTGGTAAAGTTCTTGCGAAGGACGTGGATGATACTTTGCTCATAGTGTCTATGTGATTCTTGCAGAAATCCAAGATATCGTTCGAATCCGTCTATGCCTTCCCATTTTTCAATTTCTTTTTTCATCCGCGACGTGTCTGTCGAGAGTTCAAAGGATTCGCCATCCCCGAACCAAAGATTGTAGTTGGGTTCGCACTTCAACAACTCTACGCCTTCTGCTTCGAGGGAGGTACCGAGATCATAGAATGCTTCTTGAAAGAGACGGGGTAGTAGTAAGAGCGAGGGACCCTGATCAAAGCGCTGCAACTGTTAGCGTAACACCACCAGAATAGATCGCTGAGACAACATACATATCCATTGTGGTGTATCAGCGAGCATCGGCCTCCGGTAAAGTCATTCTTCTCCAGGACAGTGACCTTGAAGCCTGCTTTGGCAAGTCTGGCAGCAGTAGCAATTCCTCCGGCCCCAGCGCCAACGACGATAGCACTTTTCTGTCGAGCCATGCTTAAGGAATGATGGTACAGCGAGAAGAAAAAAGTGACAGGAAAGTTATGGTAAGCGTTTCCATCACATGCATGGAAAACCCAAGTGATGACAACACCACTTTTTTTGGAGGCGCGCCAAACCTGCAACAGCAGGTCCGGTCGTTGCTCAGCCTCTCAAACCCGAATCCTTTGTTGAAAGGTCGAGCCATGTTGACACTTAACATGATTGTTCAGGAGGGCCGAAAACATGTGGAAAACAATGTCAAGATTAGCCTTTCGCTTCCTACATATCCAGGGGATAATCGAGATCTAACAACCCCGCATCTGCCATCCATGTCAAGCTCGGAGACTTCTCCAACCAGATGCGTGTCATCTGAGGCTCTTACGCAGGTGGCACAGCGTAGTACGGAATGAGTTGTGCAGTCACAAACGTCTGTCTATATGCTGTCTAATTGCGCCGATCTGATCTAAAACGCCATGCCCCAGTTTCACTTTTACAATTTTAGCCTGTTTTCACTTGCTTCTCTGGTATCGCGCCTGATCTTCGACCTGTCAAAGCCCCCCATCCGACAAGCAGCCGACGTGGCTTTGGTACGCTTGCACGATTGCGTCGTCCGCTACCTGATAACTCCTCAAGTGGCCCACCTGCAGCCATCTTCTCGACCAAAACTCTTCCGATTTCCATGTAGCTTTCAACAGCGACGCGAATGCCTGCTCGTGCATATTGAGGCAAATCTTCGATGGCTCCTCGGCTCTCTTTGTAGATTGCGAAAGCATTGTCCAGCAGGCGCTTCCTCGTTTCAGCCACGCCGTCTGCTCTGCCGTGTGTCTCGATCACCTGTTCTGGGGTGGTTCCTTGTTCACGAAGCCAATCGGTCGGTAGGTAGCATCTTCCATCTCTAGCGTCCACGTAAACGTCTCGAGCAATGTTTGTATATTGCAGGGCGAGGCCCATTTTGGCACCATTCTTGAGACATCTATCACGAATGCTCATGGAGGAAAACGAGTTTTGCTTGGTGTTTGAACCAGGCTCATGGTGATAGACCAGGTGAAGACACAGCTCCGCCACGGTGGAAGCCACACGAGACGCGTAGATTTCGAGGTCAGATGCTGTCTTGATTGGGAATCTGGCCGCTTCCTTGTTTGGAACTTTCCCTTTGAGCCGAGAGAAGTCGACATCAGACGTAAATCCTTCGAGAAGAGAGAAGAGAGGCTGCGAAGGCAAGGCCTGGGTTGGAAGGAGTGCCAATATCGCACGACTGGCTGGCGGAAATGGTGCCAGTGCTTCGTCAAGCTTCCTCTTGGAATGATCCGCCGAATATGAAGTCTCCAAAAAGACAGTAAGATGAGAAATCCAGCGCTCTGCTTCTTCTGCAGAACCAGCATTGTCAACCAGATCATCCCCAACGCGACAGAATGCATACAACAGAATGAGGTCCAATCGTAGACGACCGCTAAAAATCGAGCTTGCGAGATAAAAGGAGCGGGATTTGGCAGAGAGATTCTTCAGAGCCTCTCTGATGCCATTGATCCGTGAAGTGTCGTATTCTGCCGGCGAGAGGAACAATGCTTGCATCAGTAGGCTGGGACTGGGGAAGGTTGGGACAACTGGCACTTTGTCTGGAAATGCCTCCACCACTGCCAAGGCGTTCTCAAAAGCGGTAAGTCCAAAGACAACCAGCGTGTTTGTGACCAGAAAGAACAACGCTTCCTCAACCTCCAGTCCGGGCCACATCTGCAGACCAACTTTGGTCCCAGATTCTATGGTCCAAGTACCACGCAGTAATGCAATGGTGTCAACAATCCATAGATATGCTGTTGGCAGGATGATGGGCAACCAGGTTTTCGATCTTGGAAGCGTTAACAATGGTTGATAGGCAAGAGACCAGAGCGCGAAGACCACAGGACCGGCCCAAACGCATATCAGAGCAAGATACGTGCCTTTGGACGATGGAAGGGTACTGAAGTAGTAGGAGGACAGGGTGAAGCAGGCGAAGAAGACTTGGCCAAGCCTTTTCCGCCATCGGAAATATTGAACATGACTCTTCCGTGGGTCAGTGTCATCGAAGAGGTACGTCAGGTAGACGGTGGGTTTGTTGACCAGTATGTACAAGAGCGAGGTCATGTAGGTCTGGATGACAAAGAAGAACAACTCCTCGAGAGGAATCTCGCAGAGTGTGGGACCAAGGATTCCATGGGGCGGGTATGTCCATACTTTGGTGTGTATTAAGTAGGAGTCCCATGGGATGGTGTAGATGACAGCGACCTTGTAGAGAATGAGAATAAGGTTTGCGCGTGTTCACGGAATGTACATACGGAAACAAGGAAGACGATCTTGTACAGGTCGATTTTCGTGACCAAAGGACGTAGTATAATGGTTAGTATTACTGCTGGGGGTATCGTGAAAATCAGATGTCTGCAACACCATCAGTACCAACACAGCAGCCTCAAGAAAAAATCTGCTTTCTCACATCCACGCGTAGTCTAAACCCATAACTTGTAGACGTCACGACTCTAGAAGTCAAAATTCAAAAAAGCGCGTATTGAGTTGCCGGAGGACCAAAAGTGCTGGAGCAAAGACGTCAAAAGACTTTACCGAGTAGACCACAAAGCATACTTGCAAGGAAAACACAACCCTGACTCTTCCCACCTCGCCGTCGACACGGACGATATATATATCATCGGGATTATTAAAAGTCCGACCGGGGCTGAAAGTCGTGATGCTAACGTGATGCTAGCGCGATGTTAGATGACGCCCAGGAGACGGATTTGTTGCCAAGAGATCTCTGGTGCATTTTCGGGTGGCTTGAGGCAAAAGCAGCAGAGCAGCAGGCAGGAGCAGGAGCAGGATTTTACCGCAAGTTCTACTTAGCTTAGTAAGGTGAGCGGCCCCCATCTGCAACAGATCCCCATCCGCAACGGTTTACGGCCGGTATCTTAGTTCCTACCAAATCCCAGGCCACCACAGCTCGGCGCATTGTACAAAGATATGTCAAAAGCACCACAGAGATGGATAGAATGGCTAGAATCAAGTACTATTCGCTTATATGTTGTGTATTTGAGCGGTTTGAATCAACTCTATCTCCAAAATAGGGCCAGCAACGTTTGAATAATGGAAATATGCTCGGAGACCCAACCCGCCCAGTGATTCTGTTGCACGCAGGCATCTGTTGCACATGGGGGCTGGTCATGTCCAGCTCCATTCCCATCGTAGCTCCATGCTCCAAAGCTCATTTTCAAGTTTGCCATCAACATGGCATCATCCCTACAAGCAGACAGAGCTAAAGTGTGTAGTACAGCACTAGTTGGTCTCAGCATCATGATCGTCCATCTTCTCCGCTTTTCGTCAGGCAGCTGCACAGCATGCAAACCTATGCACACCTTTGTTCACTACGTAGTACTAGTACTAGCTGGCAGTTAGCGGGAAGAACCTGGGGGGCTGCCAACCGCCTCGTGCTTCAAGCTGTTGTACCAACTATGCATTCAATCAGAGCTTCCTCAGAGTCGCAGTATAAAAGTATTACAACAACTCCGTACCAGATGCAACAGGAATAAACCATTGCCCTCCGACCGTCAATCTTTGCACTTCGTCTGAATCCCTCGCAAGATGCACACGCATTGAGCTCCTCTTCGGTCCCTATACCGCCCATCAACAGCACCCCTTTCCCCGCATCTCAGTCCTCTGACGTCTACCGGCCGATGTCCCTCACCTTCGTTCTGCTACCACACTCATGACACCTGTGGAATCAAGAAAGAGGAAGAGAGAAGCACCACACCCATATCTCTCGGGCAATTTCGCTCCAATCCTGAAAACCCAGCCACTCACGCGCTGCAGCTATACTGGTGTGATTCCGCAGGAGCTGTGTGGAGGCGAGTATGTTCGAAATGGTGGAAATCCTGTGGTGAACGAGGACTTGGGCAGAGATGCTCATTGGTTTGACGGCGATGGCATGCTTGCTGGAGTCGCTTTCCAGCGCACCGAGAAAGGCGTGCAACCTCATTTCGTCAATCAATTCATCCTCACCGACCTCTACCTATCGAGCGTGTCGTCGTCCATCAGGACTCCAATTCTGCCTAGCATTGCGACACTAGTCAATCCGCTCACAACATTGTTCCACATCATCTTGCGGGTTCTAAGAGCTCACTTTCTTGTGTTCCTTTCGAGGCTACCCGGCTCTCCACAAGCCATCAAGAAAATCAGCGTTGCCAATACTGGTGTACTCTTTCATGATGGAAGGGCACTAGCTACGTGTGAGAGTGGACCACCAATGCGCGTTGCTCTTCCTGGACTTGAGACCGTTGGCTGGTACAATGGGAAGCGAGCAGAGGGCGACAGAGGGGGTGAAGATGGTGCAGGGTTTGGTGGCTCGGGCCTCTTCAGTTTCCTGAAAGAATGGACTACTGCCCATCCTCGAGTCGACCCCAATACCGGCGAGCTCATTTTGTTTCATTCAACTTACTTGCCACCATACGTGCATTATTCGTGCTTACCTGCCACCTACCCACCCGCCATACCCTCGACTCCTTTGAACGTACCAACCAGGCTTATGAACGCCCCTGTACCTGGGGTGTCTTCTGCCAAAATGATGCACGATTTCGGCGTGTCATTCGATCACACCGTCATTCTAGATCTCCCGCTGTCCCTCGATCCCCTGAATCTGGCTAAAAACAAGCCAGTCGTTGCTTACGACCCTACCGGCCGGTCAAGGTTTGGTGTCTTCCCTCGCTATAACCCCCACCAGATCCGCTGGTTTGAGACAGCTGCTTGTTGCATCTTTCATACAGCAAACACGTGGGATGATAAGGTTGTTGACAGGAGCACCGGTGTAATGAAGACCGCCGCTGTCAATATGTTGGCCTGTCGTTTGACCTCTGCTTCGGTGGTTTTCTCGACTGGAAACATTGCAGCACCGCAGCCGCTTCGGACGACGGTATCGCAAGAAGAAGAGCAATGTCGCTTGTACTATTATCAATTTGACATGGATCAACATGAGTCGCAAAACAAAATTCGCTACCAGTTTGCTCTTAGCGCGGTATCCTTCGAATTCCCATCCATGAGAGATGACATGTCCATGTCAGCTGCCAAGTACATTTATGGGACGTCCCTCTCCTACGGATCATTTGATGCTGCTCTAGGTCGAACCGCCAAGATTGACTGTTTGGTCAAAATACACGCGGAGGTTCTGATCGCAAGAGGCAAGGCAAGAACAGATCTGGAGCCTGTTTCTGGTTGTGTCGACACGCGATCAGTGGAGGACGTTCTTTCCTCGACCCTTGAGGACGATCCAATACAGATCTTCCAAATGCCCCAAGGCTACTATTGCCAGGAATCACGATTCGTGGCAAAAGCACAGGCACAAGATGAAGATGACGGATATCTGCTCACCTATGTTTTCGACGAGTCCCAGCTGGATGATCGTGGCGAATGCTTGCCCAACGCGAAGAGCGAGCTGTGGATCATCGATGCCAAGGATATGACGACGGTGGTCGGCAAGGTGATGCTGCCGCAAAGAGTTCCCTATGGTCTGCATGGCAACTGGTTCTCTGAAGATCAAGTCCTCGGCCAGAGACCGATTGAGACCATCCGGCAACTTCCTTCGGCCAAACCATCATCGGTCGTGCAAGCGGGTCCTGACATCTGGGCCCGATGTCGAAAGTTTATCGAGTCTTCCCTCGGCTAGCAAAAATACATGCACAAAGTAGTACTCTCAGTTATGGACAGCGTGTCAGGCAGGCGTTTGGAACCGAGACCCGAGTTCGTGTAATACCAGTAATACGTTTGATTGCCAAAAAATTATATACCTATGTTCTCATGCTCTGCTCTAATGTACATAATGAAAGCGTACCCGACGTTTACGACATCCAAGTAACAGTACAGTATCATCATTATCTTATCATGCTATTTCCTCTTCGCTTGAAGTGCCACAGCGGTAGCCTGTTCCCCGGTATCTGGCGTGAAGTGAAGCCAGAGCCCAAGCTATGAGGAATCCTGCTGCTTCCAGTCTCAACGCACACACTTGCTGAACGCCCAGACTGAGCACAGTCAGGATGTGCAGTGGCTGCTCGCCCGTGCCCCATGACATTGCCCCCTCGCCCTCTTAAGTCACCCGGCCGGCGAGCCGATGCCCCGAGTGAGTAATATTATTTCTGAATCTGAGTCCAGACGCATGAGCATAGTTGCTTCTTTGGTTTGTGTCTCTCTTCAGAAGACAGCCACTGCTGAATCCACTGATTTACGAGGAGAGGGGTGACACCCCCGTTCATGGGTAGTGTACCCAACCACCAGCAACATCCCGAAGAGCGCATCGGCAGTATGAGGACTTCCCGAGATTGTCAGAGCACACAGCTGTCGTGCGCATACCGTTTGCGGTGTGTGCTGTAACCTCTTTTCTGCGGTGTCACTGGTTGAGTGGCTACGTGAGTGGGGATCTTCGGTAGCATGTGGACACCTTTGGGGAGTTGAAGGCCTTGAGTGGGGTCCTGATCAGGCTCTGGGTTGTCGGCGGTAGACTTCTGTGGTGTCTTCTGCATTGTGTGGGAGCGAGATGGTTAGGGGGGTTTCAGTGTGTGATACGAGATGGACATGGTGAAGACAATTCGTCAAACTGAATACTGGAGAGTGCCATGCAGGGCTCGCGTGAGCTCTGGGTTGGTATATGCATGCGTCTGTCTTGTCTGGTTTGATCTTGTGAGTGGGAATGCCTCGGTCGTCGGCTGCAAGGGGAAGGGATAGCAATGGAAGAGAATGTGTGACTTCGGCCGGTGGGCTGGCGCGATATCTGGACATGAGTTTACTCTCTACCGCCAAGGCTCGAGAGCGAGAGGTCTGTCGTCCGGACCTTGGTGGCCAAGGAAACGAGCGGTAGCTAAGAACAAGAAGGAATGCATAGGATGCATTGATTGGGCAGACGGCTCTTTGTGGAGCAGCTGGAAAGAAATTAGAAATGCGTCTTCCAAAGTCACGCGGGCAGCTCCTGCAGGACAGAATTGTCCAGCTTGGAGGTCAAATGGCGCATTGCACTGTTCACAGAAATGCCGGATTGTCTCGAGGCACAATGTTTTGCATGAGACCAATGAGAGAGAGAATGTCAAAGCGAATTGGCTGTATATTAGGCCGCCCTGCAGATGTTAGTGAGCATCTTCGTGAGACGAATAGTAGATCACCACTTTGATCAGTCGAGAACGCAGCGCAGCGCACCAGGTGACTCGAGCAGAAGATGTGTAATATCATCTGAATAGGGGTACATGATGTAAGTTATCATTGGCTGGCAGTAAGTGCTAATGCAATTTATATCAGTGTAATGTGCGTCTCTACTTACATGGAAAAGATGTGAGGCTGCTTTTTGCTTCTTTCACGACGACCAATGATCATTTGCGGTATTTTATTGGGGTTTGTGGGATACACAGCATGGTACTTCTGCATGATCGTTGGGGTTACTCGTATAGGTAAAGGTGCTTTGTATAACCACATGTTCAAGGAGGGGGTTTGTAGCGGATGAGGGGCTTTGATGGACAGCTTGGGATGGTACGGTATAAGATGGTCTTATATTTGCTTGCGCTAATGTAGGGTGAGCAGCACACAACAGCCCTGGTAACGCATCATTGTGCCTACTACTAGTAGTTACTAGTAGCTGCCCCGGTGAAACAATTGGTGTCGCTCTTGGCATATCTTATTACGACAGATTATCTGGTGGTATCCGTCATTCAATTTAATGGTTATCATTCTCCTTTATTTTGTCACTTGTATCGTGGCGAGAGCGACACCAATTGTTTCCACGGGTCTCAGCCCTAAGGCCTTTAACTAAACCATAATTTCAGTCAAAGGTCTCTGTAATCAGTCACCCTATTTATGATTTCGGGTTTAAAACTTCATGGCCATAAGTGTAGATAGAAGATAGCTGATATATCATTGTTAAAACAGAACCATGAGAATTCACCTGAGTCTAGTATAAAGTAGCCGATTTGGTGTTCACTCTTTTTGGTTGGGTGCAAAGTGTTGTGCACGATACAGTTGCGTTACTGGTTACCCTGCGTTAGTCCTACCAGCTAGTGCTCTCCAGAAGCCGTTCAGAGAGACCGACGAAAGCACCACTCAAGAATTGACAACTCTTATCATTGTTTTAAGCTTGACTTTCCATCAGCCAGCTTACTTCATCCCCTGCTCAAAGGTCAATCCCGTATACACTACCCTCAAACTCAACTCGTGGCTACTCTTGCCACCCTGGCTACTGCTCGCGTGGTGGGTAGGTATCAGTCACGGCCTGTCTCCCCCATCCATTATCTTACCCATCTTGAGCGGTACATTGACCTACGTCTTCACCCGTCAGATTTCTGCATATCCCTTATAGACATAACCCTTCCCTTCGTCCATCCTGAGGGCGAGCCACGCCTTGATGACCCCACCTGTCACTGGGAAGGGACGGCTCCACTCTGCGAGCCTGATGCAAGTATGGATGGAGTCAGGTTAAACGGGAGAAAGGGCCGAAGGCAAGTGTTGTACCTTGGGTGGGAAGGTCTATTGCTGCCCATGCTATCCACCGGCTGCCGCGGGGGGACAGGACCTCTAGTTGCCCACGTTTCATACCTCTGGCGGGTGCCTTTGTTTTGTCATTCCCTCTTCATGTTTATTCTTGATTTTCAGCCTTCTTGATCATCTTCTTGCTTTTCTGGTTGATATCGCTTCTGCCCATATAGTACTGTCTAGTCTTGCCGGACATAGGTCATGAGCGCATCACGTACGTGACAATGATCTCCAACGGATGGATAGCTTTTCGACAGTGATGGTTGTTAACCTGGGCTTCCTTATTGACTCTCGCTTTATGTCCAGCTCTTATAGTTCAATATGTGTGTAGGTAGATCTAATTTAGCTTTCTTGTGAAATAAACAAGCTTGAAACAACGACTTCCTCGTTCGGACTTTACCAGAGCAGCCATTTCAGGGCTCCAGACTTTCAGTAGACAAGTCGTCAAATAGCAGTGTCATGTATGTGTGTCGGATTTTTCGACGGCTTTTGCAGCAAGAGGAGCTTACAGCCAGGCGAATATCTCCTTTTCTAGCATAATAGCAAAGCACAAAGGTTCGCGTTCATAGTAAGAACCAACACCTATCAGATGGTAGCTAGAAGCTCACTGGTCAATTTGCAATAATATGAGCAGGCTTGGCAAGATGTAAGCATTCTCGAGACATCCGCACCCTCCCATCTATGTTACTTATTTATCACTCACGATATTCCCAACTATGGCGTTCCAAGGGCCGTCTCTGAGTCGAGTCATGAGACGCTTTTCACGGTTCTCGCCACAGCACGCACAAGAAGCATCTCCCTGGAACAGCTCGGCATGTCGAAGACAGTTCTCCTCAGCTCTATCTATATCAACCCGGCCACACAGAAGGCCCCTTTCACCACGGTGTCTCTTCCTACAACATCCTTCCCGCGCTTTCTCCCACTCCTCCCCACGCCATGCAAGAACGATTCAACAGGCCAAAGCCCTCAACCGCACCGGCGTGCGTATTTTCCTCCGTGGTAATTACCGTCTTCCCCCTCTAACTGCATATTACAGCCATTCACACTAAAATCAGCCCTCATATTCTGCGCAACGGGCGCCGCCATGATATTCTACTTCCAATACGAAAAAGCGCGATTGGAGCGGCAGAGGATAGTGGAGATGAGCAAAGGATATGGGAAGCCGAAGGTGGGAGGACCATTTACGCTGAAGGACACGAATGGCAACGAGTTCACGGAAAAGGATTTACTGGGAAAATACACACTGGTAGAGAGCCGCCGCAACTCCTGGGACCGTTGATGCTCGTGTGCTAACTCTTGAGGGGAAATATGTAGATCTACTTCGGCTTCAGTCACTGCCCGGATATCTGCCCCGACGAACTCGACAAGATGGCTGAAGCTATCGACATAATTCAAGCCCGCGCGCCGAACGTTCTCCGATCCATATTCGTCTCCTGCGACCCGGCGCGCGATACCCCCAGCGTCCTTAAGTCCTACCTTTCCGAGTTCCACCCCTCTCTCATCGGTCTCTCTGGGACCTGGGAGCAAACCAAGCACATCTGCAAACAGTACCGCGTCTATTTCTCGACCCCGCCGGATGTAAAGCCCAACGAGGAGGATTATCTGGTCGATCATAGTATTTACTTCTACGTGATGGATCCAGAGGGTGATTTTGTCGAATGTATTGGGCGTCAAGATACACCGGAAAGTGCGGCTGGGATTGTGCTGCAACATGTCCGGGATTGGAAAAGGGAGGGGAAGAAGATTGATGAGACGCCGCTGCCGTATTTGAGTCAGGTACAGGGTGTTGTAGGGACACCAGCATGATACATGGAAATATTATATAAGGAAAGACGCAGTGCAGGGAGATGCGTATACAGTCCGGAATGAACCAATGAAGAACTCTCCAAACTTCAAAACCTGCTAGACTAGTTCTCTAACATTGCTATGGCGTGTGGATGTCTATCTGGCTCACAATCCGAGCAGCGTGATTATAAACCTTACAATGGACTGGGAAGCAAAACCAAAGACGTCGGATACCACCATTGCGGATCGATCACCTTGATCTTGAGATGGCGGTAGTGAGAGACGGGCTCAGCGCCGCTCTATTTTGAGGAAGACTGCTCCCATGGAGCGCAGAAAGGTACCTCACATTCTGGTTCTAATGAAAAGCCCAAGTGGATGAAGCCCATAGGCCAGGGCAGCTTACAAAATACGGCGACGTTGATACTGCATGTCAAAGTACTCCTACCTCGAGACTTTGTACAGGAGTCATCCCGACACTTCTGGCTGTTCCTGCAGCCCTCGCTCCTGATGCGATATATTGTCTCTCCGCTCGATAGTCAATAGAGGTAGTGGAATTCCTATTTGGGAAACCAAGTGTCGTAGGTCGAGCACTACGGCCCAGGACTTTGGATAACTATATCATCGTCTCTCTGGTGCGTTCGTCATCACCTCGAGGCATAGCAATGAGTAGAATTACAAATGCACAAGCCGGAATGTCTTTCAGGTCTATGCCGAGTCTGTTACCAACAGCAGCTAGTCCATGCAACCATCAGTCGGTCTCCCATACTGGCTTGGGGAGTCTGATTTCGTCGTATTGGCGCTGTTATTGAGATGTGTTATCGTCAAGGTCTGGATGCAGATGAACCTGTCCAGAAGTCATCACTTTCGGCCCAGATCTTACACCCACTGCCTATAGAGTAGCCAGCCACGTTACTCTTTTAAAGGCTCCTTGTTCCTGAATTTCTGAAAGGAAAATGATGATTGAGCCGGTTACTCGGCAACTACCTTGCTGCAATGCTGATCTATCAATGATGATCACCTCAGCTGAGCCCCTTCATTCGTGTTGGTTCAAGTCGACTGACCGGAAGACGTTTCGTACTGAGTTGCGTCGATTCGGAAGCAAGGTTTAGGGTTTTCCTCTTTCGAGTAACTAGCTCTTACAGAAGTAATGCATTTTGGTTTTCCGTTTGACGTCCCAGAAATCTCATTGCATTTGAGGATCCTTCGGTATTTAGGATCCAAGATTGATTCCACCGGGTCGCTGGTGATCGTGAGCTAGCTACTCTTTCTGATTAGTTGTCTCAGTCTCGGCCAAATCGGAATACGGCGGCGGAGCTTCCATGGATGGAGGAATTGATGCCTGCTTTGCCACCTTTGCAGAGAGGGCTCCCGCCCGCGAACTGATGACAAACCTCTCGGGGCTGATCAAAGTATCGAAGTACTTCTCTTGCACACGATCAATACTTCTGTGGAGTCTCTTTCTGGTGTCGTACAAGTCCGACTTGGCGATTAGCTTGTCCACTAGGATACGGTCCTTGACTAAAGCCGAGGCGAGAGATGCCCATTCACATCTGTCAATGAGAGGTTGAATGTCACTTGCAGGCTGGCCATTTCTTGCAGCCGCCGCACGAAGTTTGACTGCGACATGGTCCGGATCAAGCAGCATCTCATGTAGAGTAGAAGTCACATTTCCGTGATAAAATTTCTCCGTATCATCGAGCTTGATTCCCAGAAACTGTGCGGCTTGTTCGCGATCTGTCGGATCTCCTTGGCTTCTTGCGAGCCAAACGAGATGCGGACTGACGACATAAGGGATATCGAGATAGTCCTCAAGTAATTTGCTTGTCACAAATTGCCGTTGCATAGACATGCGAGTATAAAGCACAGCTGCGCTGTCGAAACTTGGAAACATTTTGGCCCAGTAGTCATCGAGAGCATCCATGAGGGCCTGGATGTGTTGGGTGGTTTCTCGGATGTTCGCAGGCTCCACCTTCATGATCTCGCCATAGATCTTGATAGTGGACTCTAGTTGCGCTATGAAGCGGGGGGTTCCGATATTGGCTGCCTTCAAGGCTGAAAGTCTACTGACTCTGGCCGTCAAAACCTGCTTCACAGCATCCATTTCTGCGAAGTTATCGTTGGGACGATTGTTAGAATGTGGGAGGGGGGTGAGGATGAGCTCGTCGGTTGGGAATTCGGTAACGGGTTGTTTGATGGGTGGCAGTCAGGAAATTGAAGCGAGGTTGTATGCCGCTGATGACAAGTTGCTAACTGATACTAGTACCTGTCACGGAGATATTTAGCTCCAACCCGACAAGTCATGTGATGCGGTTTCAACAGAAAACATGGGCGAAACTTCACTTGTACTGCCATGATCCTACCTTTGACTTCCCATTATTCGTCTAGTCTCAGCTCCCAACAGAAACGCGACACCACCGGTGCCATCTCACGGCAGAAATGAATTGGATGAGGGCACTCAAGTTTCTGCATCTCGCTGGCCCATTCTTCTGGCTCAGATGTCCCGTGATGCAGCTTGGTGAGACTCATTGGTGCCTTCTTCGGTTGCCTGAAGAGGCTTTTCAACACAATTCGTGTCAGGTACAGTGACATTGAACGAGTTTCTACTCAGAATTCCAGACGCGGGTGAATATGTTGAAGTGCTCCTTCTTCATGCTCTCTGATCCCTGAATTTAAGGATGAAGATTGCAAAGGTATAAAGTGATGAGTTGGCCCTCATGCATCAAAACCATCATTACCTTCAAGGCCATTGATTGAAATATTCAGTTAGTACTAAAGACTTCACTTTCGATTTGAGAAACGTTTCTTTGATCGAGTCAACCAAAACCTTCCATCGAAGAAGCATCCATAGCAGTCTATCCGATAACAACATCATGGAGACTTGTCCTGTTCAGACTTGTCCTGTGCAGCCTTCTCCTATTCAGGCTTTTCCTGTTACGACAAGACTCTTTGTTGCCGTATCGGTTTTAACATGCATGAACTTCAGTGGTGCCGTTGCATGGTGGTTAGTACGTGGGCCACGGTTCAGTAAACTTGCCGACGAAATAGTTGATGGGCGAGCAACACCACAGGGCGTACAAAATTTTCAAGACGATGTTCGAGATTCACGGGTGGCGGCTATATCAGTCCGCGCAGTCATCATAGTATTAAAGCTTGGAGGACATGCACGGGAAGCTAAAGCGCTGAACGAACAGCTGCGAATCGCAGGGCGCGGAAGACCAATGGCAATGGATCCTGAATCTAGGAGCGTTACCAGCCAAGTGGTTGAAGGAGTGCAAGCCTCACTACCTCAGACAGAAACACCAATGGTAGGAGAGAATGTGGTCCTAGGTAGGGACATACTGCTTCAGGAAAGGAGGCTGGCCCAGAGCCCAAGACCTTCAACATCCTCCGAGCGTCCTCCAGCTGCGAGCCAGCGTCCCTCAGCCTCCACAGCGGCTCTTGCAACCTCGAGGCCGAATACCCCAACTTCAAGCCCTCGACCTTCAACTTCGATCATCCGTCCTTCAACTCCCAACCCACGTGGTACAATCTCTACTTCGAGTCCTTCAACCCAGCCTCAACAACCTTCAACCCCAACTCAACGGCCTTCAATCCCAGGCTCACATCCCCCAGGCCCAACTCCACGTTCTTCCACCTCAACCAAGACAAGTTGGGAGACCGGACGGACTCACTGGTCTGCCGCGTCTGCTAGTCCAGAAAACCCGCTTAGCAACACATTTGACCACTCCAGCCCTTACGGGGCAGCGGTCAACAACCTGAGAAACGCTCGCAATGCTAGCAGCTAGTGTCCGAGACCTAAATGCAGTATGATCGCATGGTATACCCAGCATATATCATCGGGAAGAGGATAATGAGGATCAGATGAAAGAAGCTGAGTATTTCGCTTATGGATACTCAAAAGAAACAAGAGGTCATCAACATCAATTTCATTGTATGACTCAGTCTTGGATAAAAGAATCTGTCTCACGGCATTCACAATTAATTAGGAACCATGGCGTACAATGAAAAAGAATGTCTTCGAGTTAGAAGGGGTAAGACTTTGGGCCTAGGAGTATGAAGCAGATGCTGTGCACCGAAATGACTTGAATCTCTTTGCTGGACCGTTCCCTTCCGTCTTTGAGTGTGGAATGAATGATGGCGAGTAAAGTGACCGGAAACGAAATGATCCGAGTTCGAATAACTCAGTTCTTATCTGCTAGCCATGGTAATCAGTAACCATTTGTCCGACCTTTTTCTCAGTCCACCGAAAGAGTGAGGGTGAATGAGACACCCAGCCAAGTGGAAGCATGTCCCAACTCACATCACAAGGAAATCTCCAATGTGTTTCCAAAAACAGAAAAAGCTGGTAGACCACGTATGATAGGGAAGCGCACCTCTGTTGCCAGACGGCATGCCTCACCCGAAGTCGTCGCGCGCGGTGGGCATTGGCAGTCACCAGATACTTAATGTCCGGTTGCCAGGTGACTACGAGCCTTGAACTAAGTGTGCTTGGCCAATGATTCGGAGAGGTAGTCTGACCTAGTCTTAGCTTAAACGCAAATGCATATGGGAGAGAGTCGTCCGCTTTCTTTTGTGATAGGATCAGGGATCCAAGATCCGAGGGGCTGATATCAGTCACTGAGATTGGACGCTGGAGTCTGGCGATATGTAAAGGAGCGGAGAAATGAGGGAGAAGAGATGATGAGTCTGATTGAGAGATGAGATTGAGAGGGGGAGGGGGGATGTAATGCTCATGACACAGACCGATCAAGAGAGCAGCTAGATAAATGGAGGGGATGAGTGAGTAAGCAAGCAAGGACAGTAGATCCTCTTCCTTATAGACAAGACTCACCTGCATCTGCACGCCTCTCATCACCTCACTCGCCCTTCCAGTCCAATCGCTTACTCACTCACTCACCCAACTGAGCACTTTCCATTCCTTTTCCTTCCCCCTACTCTCCTCAAACCCATCCCGAACACGCCCCAAGGCTAATCCAAACCCAAACACTCCCACCCCTCCCCACCAACGTAAACAGAAATCAGATTCGTTCCCTTCTCCCAGTTTAGCCCCAGCTCTATTGGGTTTAACACGTCCAAACATCAGCTACCATGCACTCTTCTCCAGCTCTTCCTTTATCCTTAAAAAAGTCCTCATTCCTATTTACTGCGCCGCCATCTCATCCACAGACAGTGTCCTTCAATCATACCACCTTTACTTTATCAGAAGTCTTGTGCTCAGATCCGACACTGCCTTCACTATTCAATCCGACCATTGGCTTTTATAACACTGACATTGTCTTCTCCAGAATCAGTGACGAGTCAGTCAATTATACCATAACACCCCGAACGATACCGGGTCCTTCGTGTCTCTCCCGGCCGTCGGCTCACATGCTGTTGGCCCGGGCCACTAGTAGCGATTCGTCTAGACGTTGCGATGCTGCCTCCGTGGCTGTGATGTGTCATCCCTCGAAAAGCCCCTCATCAAGCCGGCACGAAGCTGCGAGACGGCCCGACCAATCTAGTACTAATCACCATGGTCGCTCTACCGTGGCGGCACAGCAGTCGCTGAAAAATCGTGCCCACAGGATTCTTCATGTAGGAGACGATGAGCGTGTCAATGCCGCTCTCCGGAGAGGCGGGAACATCTTCCCACTAGCATGGAGCGGCATTCGTAACACAGCTTGCGATCATATGCTTGTAGTGACCAGCCATTCCGAATTTCTTTGAGACCATCTCTCGCCTCAGCACTCTTCTGTAGCGCGCCTATATAAGTACATAACTGTTATCGAGTGCCAAACATCAACTAGTAGATAGCCATCTTTGCGATGGAATCGATGAAGCTGTCGGAGAAGCGTAGAGATGGGGCTTTGAGTCATTGCTGAATATGTTCAACGATGCTTGCGCTGTAGAGGATTACATCATTGAAGAGCTCTACTTTGTTCGTAAAGGAGCAGTGTGCAGCTGCAATGGCAAGTATGCCATCCAACAGCCTTCGGTCCCTAATTGCGTATTGCAGCCAGGTCTTCGGCATGATTAATTGCCACGAGAGAACGTTAAGTTAGTATGTGATGTACTTCTTGTCCTTTGGACTCAGGTTGATGGTAGAGGTTTCAATAAGAGCGCTACTCGACTCCCACCCACAAACTTTGGGACGTCAGAAATTGGTCAGACACACGCAGATATGGGAAAGACTGAATTTTTTGCATCAGGGAAGCCTTACCTGCGTTTGCAAACCCTAGAACCACGATGCTTAGATTCGCGCGTTTGCTGGCCGTGTAGGCTGATGCCTCGCCCGGGCGAAGGGCAGATTAGAGCAAGACTGCCGGTTGAGCAGATCGAGAAGAGCGGTGAGACAAAGCAGCGGGTTCACCCACCAGGGAACTGATTCGTAAAGTACCAAGCTGCGTCGGTGGAGGGACGGTGGAACAAGGCAACCAATGTAAAACATAACAGCAAACGAGAGACGTATATGTGAGTGATGGGAGATATCAGAAAACGCTGCTCACACATCATCACTGTATAAACATTAATAAAGCTTATTTGTCCCTGTCACCGCTCTCGTCTTACGTGGAGGGAGTACTTACAGTCTGTTCAGCACATTTCTCCATCAGCAGTTTATGCCACTCAGAGTCCTTGATTTGTCTGACAACAGTACTCACTCTCAGTTTAGTATATCTCCCAGTCAGCAATCTAAGCCAGTGTCCTTGATACGTCTCATGGGGATACTCACAGGGTGTTCAGCGCCTCTTCCGGTCAGGGGTCTATACTCTTTAGTGTCCTTGATTCGTCTGATAAAAGTACTCCCAAGCTGTTTAGCGTGTCTCCCCGGGTCTTGCCTCAAAATCAGTGTAGGGCCCCAGGCAGTGTGTTTCCGTTTTTCTCTTCTGCTGCCCGAATTACGGATCAGCGTGCTTTAAAGAGGTTCCTATCGAATCAGCTGGAGTGGAGCGATGTAAAACGAAGAATCTGCCTTGACCTTCCAGTCTGCGATTCAGCAACGGGTACTGCACGTGCTATGTTGCCGTCACTATACGCTCAGGATTTGAACGGATAATATGGAGGATACTGCTCCTCTCCCTCCTTACCGCTCCCTCTTCTCCCGCCCTGCTGTCCCTGTGCCCTGCCTCAGCGGTCTCCTTCTGTTCGCCAAACCGTTGACCTTTTGGGTCAAAATTTTGTCCTGCCGCCTTCTTCCTTCAGCTGCTTGCTCAGTAGTTCCTCGGGCTTCATCTTGACGAGTCGCCCGGCGCTGATCTCACCCTTCAGCACCCGCCCTTTGAGTTCCGAGTTGGACATGTTCCGTAAATTTGGGTACAGCGTTGTACCTCAAAGTGCAGTCGCACTCAAGAACGATCCATTTGCTCCAGATTTATTTTCTGGAGATCGTTTCTCAAGCAGTATCTTTCCATGATCTCTTCCATGCAGCCATCCTGATGGCCGGCATCTACCTTGCTCGAGGGCTTCCTGAGCAGGGCTTTGAATTCTCGAAGCAGATCTGTCGCAGCATCATTGTCGGCGACATTAGTCTTCATGATATGTTCAATCTCACATGTGACCACGGCAATAGCAAATCATCTTACATTTTCATCGTCGCCTTTAAGAGTCATTACGAAGTCGCGCCAAGATATGCTATACTGAGCTCATTCTTCAATTCTGTCTCGTACTCGGACAGCATGAATCCGATTGATTTGAGGTAAGGAAGACCACCTGGACGGCAGAAAACCTGAGATAACGATTATTACAGACCCGGATAAGCCGAGGGGGTGGAAACGGGCGAAACTTACGCAGCGGTTGCAGCAAAAATCTCAACCCGTTTGGTAAGACGATCCGGGATGATCAGTGACAACAATAAAGAAAATCCAGCTGTGAAGCAGGCAAGTGTGCCGAGCCTTCCGCCCATACTCTGGACATTGATAAGGATGACAATGGCGACGACGGGCAGAAGCGACGAGAGCACCATGGTGAGAACGAAGACTGGATACTGGAGATGATTTGAATCGTACTCGTATGGGGATGAGGCGCGCCTGTCAGGATCGTCCGGAGTTTTGTTCCTTTTGCCGATCAAGCGGTGGTACGGCTTATGGAGGTATCGGAGGAGCCATCTCGTGATCAGATCTTGGGGGGGGTGTGGATGTAGGCTGACGAAGTCGTCTCGGAGACGGTCTTCTTGCCAAATGTTCTGCTCCAGACCAAGGAGCCGATCTGATGGTTCTATGTATCGGTACAGAATATTCTCCAAGACGCTCCATCTACTTCTTTGGGGCTTTTGGAGTTGTTTGGTCTCGGCGTAGAGTAGGATCGCTTGATCTAGTAAGTTTCATTCATTAGCTTAGACATTCATGTCTTTCCTTAGATAATTGGGATGGTTTAATTCCAATTACTGTACTCCTTTATTTTTTCTCTAATCTTTAAAATCAGACGCATCTGCGCATTTACATCTGTACTTCTATCCGTACTCTCTTGATAGACTCTATCCAACGTTTTCCAATCGAATGCGTAATATTTGCGTTCTCCCTCGGTGCTTGTCAAGTCTTTGGCGAGTTGTTCTTGGAATTCCCATTCCAAAATATGTAGTTCGGCTTGCAAGTAGAGAAGATTCTGGGCGTTCAGGATATCGAATCGACGAAAGATGCTGAGGTCGTCATGTTTTGACATGGTAAGGGCTATTTTCTCGTAACCCGTGATCCGTCTTAGTGGCGTTGTCATCTTGACGGTGATAAGTCCAATTTCCTCCAATTTGAGACTTTAATGACACAAGATTTCAACCTGATGCCTAAGTGTGAGAGTGAGCTGTCAGGAAAGAAATAGCTCTAGAACAAGTCAACATCCTTTCTGATTATGTCAAACTTGCTAACGCAACCTGGATAAGTCCATACGGCCAAGTGGCCCTTTTTGGTCCTCCGGTCCTACTGCTGTTGAGGCAGATGTGCGGCTGGAGGTAGTTTGGCCCAAGGCGTCCAGACCGAATGGCTGCATTGCCGCCTGAACACGTCAAGATTCAAGGTCCCCTGACTAGAACCAAAATGAATTGGTGCCCCAATTTGACTCGCTTCCATCCAAGTAGTTGGTGAGTCTTCCTCGGCTCTCACCGTGCCGATCAATATTGCTGCCCAAAGGAGGCGAGATTTCAAATTCTGCCCGGCCCAAGGCTGACTACCACAGTGGAATTGGTGGCATATATAGCTGGCAAGATGCCACCTTCTCAACTCCCGAATTAGCATTTCCGCCGCCGCATTGACATTACAGCTCATCGCAGCTACAATCAACCTTAACTAAAACCACAGGATTGCCGCACTTCGCTTAAATGACCTCATCCTACCTTAAGTTAAAATATGATCCAAGGGGTTTCCCTCTTGAGGAGACGGCTGAATATGGCTTCGGCCCCAGGATGGAACGTCTATATCCAAGATCCTATCCATCACATCCAGGGGAAAATCGACTAGATCCAAGAACCAATGGATTATATCTAAGGGAAGATCGACTAGATCCAAGAACCAATGAATTATATCTAAGGGGAAATCAAATAAGCCCACCGTTGTCCAAGAATCGAGATACCAGGATGATGTTGCGAGATCGTGGGACGGGACTGCGAGATACTAGGCTGGGAAGTCAAGATATATGTGATGGAAACGGTACATCTTCAACAATTCCCAAACTCAAACAAGACCTTTGAATCAAAATACCCTCTAACTTTCCCTTAAAGCAGACGATAGGGCTACATACCTCAACCAGCCTTCTATCCCTAACACAGACACAATCAAATATATGCTTTCCCAGATTGAACGGTCCCCTACATACGCTTTCCAGCGTAGCGATGGATCCCTCATAAAAGCGCGAGTAACCGAAGACAGTGTAGCCAATCAGAACTTCATGTCGGAGGAATTTGTCCGTGGCTGCCTGGGTGTTCAACCTCGAGGTTACAATGGAGGCCCCATCAGCACTGTTGCAGGGCCCTACTTGCCATCAGAAACAATCGATATTACTCCACTGAGACAAGACCACTCCAAAATCTCGATCGAGTCGGTGGATAAGCTGATCTATGAAGACCTTGGACAAGAATACCGCGTCCGAGGCGTGATAAAAGCCGAGATAAGGGTTCCGAAGCCTGGCCATCCTTATGCATTCATAGCTACCGAGCGACAACCATTCCATCTCGCCCCGCCTGGTTCATACGGTGATGCGCTAATCGGTCAAGCCAGGCCGCCGAAGCCTAATGAGAATAGGTTCATCTACTGGACATTCCAAGAGATCCAAGAACTTAGGAAATTGTCCGAGAGTAAGCCCCTAAAATAACCTCGTCAATTTCTAGCCTATTTCTGACCGAAAAGCAGCGGCACTGCTGAATCTACTACAAGAAGAGCAGAATCATTACCAAGAATCTATGAATCGTGCTAGGCAGCACGGCTACCCACAACCAAGTTCGGCTTCATACCAAGCAGTGCTGACTGTGGCTAGAGAACGCGGCCTGGTTCCATGATACTGCCGACGGTACTGAACGAACAAAAGACCAGGGTAAATGCACTTGAAAGACTATGTGTCGGACATGGTTGTGATTGGCTGGCTCAGGTGACCTTCTAGTCTATGGACCCTGACTTTCATAGTTCGTTTATTTCTTGTCAGAGGGGAATACCTCTCTTAAATTCCGCGAGTTTCTGCGGCGTTATGGTGCGGACAGGATTGGGGAGGGGTTCCATTTTGTGGAGGTGCGTAGGTTGGTCGGGGGAGTGGAAGGATTCAATGGCTATGCCAACGGTGCGGGTGAGGTTGATGGAGAGTGGGTAACGGGGATATAGATATCATTCTTCTCGTTGGCGTTGTCGTTTTCGTTGTTCGGTTGGGGAGGAAGATGTGGAAGTATAGCGAGCCGCTTCTTCTGAATCCCAGCTTTCTGGGTAAGGACGTGCTTTCTCGTTGCACAAGGCGTTGTGCTGTTAGGGGGAGATGGTGAATCCGGGACTACCACTGTACACGTTGTGGAGGTAGTGTTGGGGGGTAGGGCGTCAGGTCGATGCATGCGTCGCCTAGCTTGGTGTCGAAATAGTCTGTACTTGTCACCGGCGCTCAGTTGACAGGGAAGGAATGAAATATTACGTTTCTTACCGTCGATATTGTCGGTAGCAATACTAAGTGTGGTCTCTCCATCTGTGATCGTTCCACCTCCGCTCCCGCCGTGATATTGGCCAAGGGCGTTCCGGTTTTGATCATCAAAAATGTCGATCAAGACTCAAGGGTGGACCGAGGGGTGGTTCTCGTGGGATAGAGTGAAGGAATGGAAGGCTTGCCCGAAATAATGGCTGGAATGATGGTAGCATTTTATTGCACGCTGTATCGATGAGACTCACACACACACAGAGAAAGAGAGAGAGAGAGAGAGAGAGAGATGTCTTACACCGAGTACGGGATGTAATGACTGTGGATATACACCGAGTACGGGATGTAATGACTGTGGATAGGAGAGAAGGACGCAGAACTCCAGTTTTGATAGCTATGACTTCCAAATTTAAAAGCAGACTCAACAGTAAAAGCGATCAGTAGGCCATTCGACTGATGACTTGATAGTACTTTCCACCTCTTTCTTTTTCTTTTCCGAAATACAAACCTCCAAGTGGCACAGCAGCCATAACAAGATGCCAACATAATTTATCATCCGCTTATCAATGAATGCCCATGTAATTTCTATCCAACATGACATCTATGTCATTATTATCAACAGCAATTCACGACACGTCTCCAAGTTTACTGCCCAGATCCGAAGTCCTTCACAGCCTCTTACCTTAAAAGAGACTAGTTGAATTGACCGCGTCTGCTATGCCGAGGATCGTGGTGGTAAGTGCCTGTTGTGGAGAAACTCCAAGGTGAGCCGGCGCCAGCAGGGTTGCTGTCGAACACGTAGGTAACGGCCGGACCACCATCGTGAGCAGATTCTTGTTGCCGCGGAGAATCTGGCTGTGCTACATTGAAATTGAATGGCGCCGTACTTTGCAACAGAAACCCGGTGTTTTGTGTAGGGCGGCGTGGTGAGCTGTGTTGTGAGTTTTGATATGGGGGAGGACGGGAAGGTGGAGACCTCCACTCGGCGGAAGTAGAGCCTGTAATGCGATGGCCAGAGAGTCCAAAACTGGCGACGGCACCATAATCAGGAGCACTGTGACCGAGCATCCCATAGCCAGTACCATTGAAGTCTGCAAGGGTATAGCTCGGAGCGATATAGCGATGTGAATCGTACGCTGGCGTATTTTGTTCATGTATACTTCGAGCTGTGATGTGGTCATATGCCAATACGGGTGGTAGCAGCAACCAATCTTGTGGACTTTGTGGCTGAGTTACAGTTGAAAATCTCGGAAGATTGACTAGCGGATGGTGGTAAGGACTATGGCTAGGGAAATCCCATGTCTGCACGAGCGACTGTCCTTCGACCGGCTGATATTGAGTTGTGGTCTCTTGATGTGGTGGTAATCGTGTATCCAGGTTCAATAAGTTGGGTGATGTGTAATCCGAATTAAAACTCACGTACTGCCTCCGGCCAGAACGGTCCCTATCTAACGGCCCAGATAAAATCGCACGAAACGGGTGATCCGATATGGAAATGGGATCTCTAGATGGGTTGTCTTCAATCATTTCAGGAGGAGGGGAGCCTTCGAAGGCACCGGAGGGCCGGCTGGAAGCCATGAAAATAGCGTCCAAGATCTGTATTGTATTCTCTTTTATCTAAGTCAAAGAGGCTTGACCGGCAATTGAGCCAGCGGCCAACCAGAAACCGTGCAACTTTATATAAGGCAGTCTCGGTTTGCAACCAGGCGCACCGCATTCCAACAAGGCTGATGGCGTGAGTGTTTGCTGTCCAAAAGTCCATCCTAAGAGCTGAGAAGATCAAACGAGGGCATTGTTAAGTCTCTTAATACGGCGCGGCTTTTGATGGCGAGGCTCAATACTGCCCATTGGATTTGACTTGATAGTTCTCCGTTCTGATTAGCTGCTAGAGAACGACGGTCGTACTTTGCCGTCACCAAACGAAGCGAGAATCAGCCTATGACGAGTGGCATAAATGACTCCCATAGCCATGGCTGTGACGCCTGTAAGGAAACACGTCCAGAGACCCAAGCCCAAATATACTGCTTTCTTGAAAACAGACTGTACGACCATGGCATCATTCTCGAAAGGGAAGTCAACTTCCGGAAGAGGCAATTGCAGAATCTCGCAGAGCGGGCCCCATCCAGTTTTGATATCATAATAGTGGAGTTTCTCCTTGGGAATAACTCTTTCCAAGTAGTCATAATGCCGAGAATAGCAATACGGTCCAGGAACTAGTTCATCGTTGGTATAATAAAGTTCACCATAACGGCCATAGCGGTTAAGGTCAACATGCTCTGCCCAGTGTCGTAGACCAGGAACCCAGAAAAAGAGCATGTTAGTGTAGGCCTTCTTATCAGATTTTTGAACAAGCGGGGCAATGCTCTGCCACCATTTTCTTCGTCTCGAGTAGTGACAATAATCTTCGCATCAGGGTATAGGTCCATCAATATTTCGGCGTACATATTGCAAGGTGCATCTGCCACTGCTACAAAACCCTCCAACTGTTTTACTATGAGGAACTTCTGATAGACCCGCTCTGCAGTAGACACAGAGGCTGGATTGTGACGCATTTTGTATGAGATACGGAGGATCTCATTCCACCTCAGCATATGAATGTCGCTTCCTGCTAAAAGATTGGCTCCACCATGGTAGGAGGGCCCTTGCAATAATATTTCCAGAGCTCCTGAGAATGATGCAGTACCAGTGCGGGACACTCCAAGGCCCAGAACCTGCATTTGTGTGGTAGGTGGACCAGGTTTGGAAGGTCCTTGACCCATGGCTCTGGCAACGCAAGACTCGGAAGGTTGAGACACTATCTGACGAAAAGGCTCGTAGCCACATCCAATTCCACCAACAACTGGGAACAACCAAGCTCTGATGTTCTTTCAGTGCGCTTCTTACTTGCCAGGGCCGTCTGAAGACAAAGCCGACAGCGATTTCCTTTTGGACGTGATGAGCAAGAGGCGCCTACAGGCAGGCGGCCGTCCAAGGGCGGGTCGGCCATCATCTTATCAACTTTCTCCATCCGAACTGTACGTGATAGTACAGCTGCTAGGAAATCCGAGCCGAGGTTTCAAGGAATCGATGCCGCAAAGACCACTTCGAGGGTGGGCCAAGAACGGACAAGTTCAGGTTGCTATTGGTGAAATCTGAGGGGAATGTAGCTGGCAGCTGCAGGCCAAGCCGTCATGGGTGTGTGTCCTCCGCTCGTGGTGGACATCTGTAAGAAGATACTCCGTACCTTGGCAGCCATATGCAACTGCTGGAGCAAGACATGACAAATACGAATTCGTTGTCATCCAAATCTGATTTTTAAGAGTTGATGCATGTTGTTTATGTTGTTACACGCTGTGGAGCAGAAACAGCTCAATGCATGGGTTGGTGATTCGACGCTGCAACCTCTTTGGTTATATCCACCTTTCTGGCGTAAATTTTGACATTTTTCTCATTAGTGGCTGAAACTCGGTGGTGCAGGTGTCTAAATTGGTCTCAACAAATGACAGACACCTATTGCAACCTTCAGCCCATTAAAGATGTTTGCTAGATCACCTCTGGGTTAGAGGTTCAGACTTGTTATTCTACTGCGACACTGATTGGGCACAATCCCGTGAGCCACATGTTTATCTGCCAATTATAAGCT
Source organism: Endocarpon pusillum Z07020 (assembly GCF_000464535.1). Lineage (NCBI taxonomy): Eukaryota > Fungi > Ascomycota > Eurotiomycetes > Verrucariales > Verrucariaceae > Endocarpon > Endocarpon pusillum. Next base: position 132,616 of record NW_006916034.1, read on the forward strand.
CTTATCCGTCATCGCGTTTGCAACAACCAATTAGAAAAATGTCAAAATTTACGCCAGCAAGGTGGATAACTTGAAGTCAAGATTGGCCCGGATATGAGATGACAAGTTCAATACACTTTTTGTCGCTTGAAGACGGTAGAAGTTTCATGAGATATTGTTCCTGTCTAACTTGCCATTCGTTGAAGAGCAATCTCTCCTTTGATTGTGACAGCCACACGACTTTGGGATGTGCAATTGGCCCTGTAAATCTCCAGAGCTTTTTATCACTTGGCGTCATTGATTTGCTACGTACGTAGTAGAAATCTTCGCTAGCGTGCCATGAAAGAATCGTTCAAAGGCCGAGAGATGTCCTTTGCCCTGGACATGCTTCTACCGGGCTGTTCTTAGTCGTCAATCAGCTCCTCTTCATGATGTCTTATCGCATCCAAAGCCTTACTCGTATATCAACTTGCGCTCATGCCTCGAGTGAATTATTGCCATTGATACTCTATAACAGATAGTGGCATAAGCATGGTAGGAAGACGTCGTGCACTGGCAATGGAAAAAATCCGGCATAGTGCGCCATTTCTGAAGAAACCCAGTGAAGACAGGCAAGAAGCCGCCGACACTGCAAGTGACTATGATAAGAGATATGAATAACCTGCGAGAATGATAGAAAAGTGGTAAGGGAGGGACTAAAAAATGACAGGGAACACAAGGGTACACTCAGTACCGAATTCTTGTCACACTGAAAAGTATTTAAGTATGGAGAAATCAAAGATGGGCAGGACGAGAATCAGCATTTCCATTGCTCCCCAAGGACAAATGCCCATATAACAGCAGAAAGAACAAATGATCTACTATTTCTGTGGTCGATTGAACGAGGACAACTCACCAATGTAATGTCCCTCCGGCCGTGACGTGACCGCACCATCTTCCCACCTTCATTTTCCGCCACTTTCGGTGACAAGTTCGCCTTCCATAAACTCGCCATCCATAATCCCGTAGACGTGAGCTTGGCCAACAATCCGATAAAGACGTTCCCTGTCCGGACGAAGAAGAAAACGGAAACTCTAAACCATCGATAATCACAATAAGACCACACTGGGTGACGTTGCTACGGGCACCAAGGCCCAAGATGCCCTTCCTTGGAGACAAAGTATTTCCTGCCTGTGCTGAACATCTTGTATTGCTTCGACAAGGCGAATGGTCTCTGGAATTGGACGATACCAGTCCGGCGCCCACATAAGTAACCGGCGAATAGAGGGTAAGGCGGTGTATACTGGTCTATCAAAGAGGGATACGTGCTCTCTGGTGGATCAGAAAGGCTGCTTGTACCCCCATAATGCATCGACTAAGTATTACACGCTGCATGCTTCTTCCTCGGTGATCTGCAGAAAGACTGTCCTCACATGAGGTGCAATCAAGCAGCTCTTGAATGTTCAGAACGAGGATAAGCCTTACAGCATTTCCCGCCTCCTTGGACCAAGTGGTTGATAGCGGTCCACCTGCAACTGAGACACGTCTTAGCAGCCATCCAAGCAGATTGGAGCTGTCCATATGTCAGAAGACAGGATTCGGAAGGACGCCATAGTTCTGGCTCAGGCTCAGGCTCGCACGAGCAACTGACATGGTTGTGGCTTGCTGGGGATGTTGGTCATATACAAGGTACTGCGAGAGACTGAATGTAAATATTGACACAGTAATAGTCTAAACAGATGAATGGGAGCCATCAGCTCAATGAATGTTCAGAGCCCTCGGGGCAAGTAAAAAGCAACAGGGCCTGTAACGCCATGCTATACTGGAGGATAGTGAAGCTGTGTCAAGAGTCCAAAAGCCATCCGAACAAAATCAGATACATGTAAGTATATACAGCCAAAGTCTCTTGCTGGTGAGGCTGCATGGCGCAAACTCAATGCCGCTCATACCAATGCTTGCCCTTTGTCTTCTCGGTCGTCTTCCTTGTCAGGGCTGGTCGGCCTGCATCGCCATCTGCACCATTCTGTCTCCCGATTCCATTCGGCCTTTGATCATCATCAGACTTCTCGTTCACCTTCTTATCATTCCCTAAGCCTAGCGCCTCCTGACCCTTCTCTATGTCGTTTTCAACCTCCCGCTCTTCCACGGGTATCCCTTCAACCTTCTTGATCTTCTTTCCTTCTCTGAAGACCACTATTCCAGCTATGATGGCAACGATGCAGCCAATGGTGATCAAGAACCCTGTGACCCAACTCGGTCTTGTGAACCGGTTCAGGCCCCACATTGCGCCTGCAAGACAAGCCTGAAAGACCGTGTTGAGAACGTACATCCACACAACAACATCGATCATGATTGGCTTGGTTGGTGGTGCTCTCACACCAGTCAGGGGAGCCGGGGGCATAGCCGTCGCTGGGAGTGGGACTGCGGGATTCTTCTCCAGCTCTGCAATTTCTTCGTCGCTCCATTCCGGGGGGGAGTCATCTTTCTTTGGATTCTTCTTGGTGTAAACAGGTGGTGGACCGAGGAGCGGATCTAAATTTTCGGAACCGGGCAGGCGAAACCACCCGCGGTTGTGACCAGCAAGACGACGGAAGTAGTCATACTTCTTAAACACTCGCCATTGTATGAGGTAGTAGAAATCACGGAATCGCCATGGGATCAATCCAAAACCTGTGACGCAGAATAGAGCATTCAGGATTTGACTGTCAATCTCAATCCAGATCTGGCGAGCACTGTTAGGGTCGCTGCAGCTCGGATGGCACATTGCTGGAGCAGCTTGGAGAAGGACGAAGAAGATCATGGCGCCCCAGGCCACGACATTGAGGCTGTAGATTGTGACGAGAAACCCGAAAGGAGTAAGGAAGAACTTCCAGAAGGCTTTAAGGCCAATGACAGTAGACTGCCACCAGGTATGCTTTGGAGGGAACCGATACCCATTTGGGTATGTGCCTGTCTCGTCTGGGCCGATCGGTGGCGTAGAATCTGCGAGTCGTTGATCAGAGGTAGAGGACGACCGAGGAGACTCGGTGGTAATGGCGGTGTCGCCGGGCTTGTTATCTACAGCATGGTCCGCTCGGGATGTCTCTGGTATTGTGGATGGCACTCTGTTTGCCTCGTCCAGGAACTCAGAGTCAGTGGTAGCGAAGAAGTCTCCTCGCTCGTCCACTTTAGATGACAATGGCGATGTGGTGCTTCTTCTGTGCCGTGAAGCGCTGAATGAGTTCTCTCGTGACGCTTTTCTCCTCTGAATCTGGTGTGGAGTATGTCCTCTCTCCTCCATCTGCCCTTCTTCTGTCCAACCATCAGCGCAGAAGCTGCCTTTTCTGATCTCACCCAGTGTCGGAATCTTGGACGCAACTTCGGCAGTCGCCTGCCACATGCCATACGGAGGGTTGCTGCTGAGAAATGACTCGGTCAGTGACGTAGTCCGTCTTCTTCGAGGTGGACCGGAGCCATTGGAGTTTGTCCTTTTGAGCGGGGCGGACTCTGCTTTTGTGTGTGCTGGTTGCGGCGTAGAAGCTCCCGGCGTAATGTTTTGAGGCAGAGAAGGAAACGGCTCGGTGTTCTCATGGGAGGCCATGAATGGTATAAAGACTGTTCAGTGACGTGGATAAGAGGCAAAGATCACGTCAATTCGTCCGCATAGGTACAGAAACGCGCAAGTTGTTCGTTTGGAGCACACAGCATTGGTATAAAGGGCTGAAGGACATAGGATGAAGGAGTGGATGCCGCCTCCAGTCAAGTTGACAGCATCAAAATTTATCAACAAACATCGGCCGAAAAGGAGTCTTCAAAGATAATAATGTATAAACAAGAATTTGAAGCGTGTTGACAACAACTTGGTTCAATGCTGGAGAAGTTTGGCGCACCGCCAGCCGTGGCGTAATTATTTCTGCTACCGCCGACGTCAACAATTGCCAAGGGAAAGAGTCCGGGCGTTTTGGGAGCAGTAGGCCCCTTGGCCCTAATTCGCAGGGGGTGCGATCAGCGTTCCCTGCATGGCCGGGGCATGCGGCTACTGTAACTAACTAGTCACTTTGTCTGTGTCCTATTGGTTCTCCGGCTTCTTCATGTGTCAATCAGAGGACCGCTAGCCAGGCTCTGGGCCGGAATCATCCACAGTCAGGGTGGAGACGTCACAGAGATCAGTTGCTGCATGGCCCTGCTCCACAGTTACAAGCGAGTTATATGTGTAGATACGGTGGACCACACCGGCATCTATTCAATAAGGGCATTTGGAGGCCGTCTCGACTTGTTTGACCAATATGAGCGTGCAGATTCAGATAGCTAGGTACTTTAGGCTGGTGAGATCGCTGATCAACTTCTCAGTCCTGTTCGCCTATTACCAAGCTGTGCAGGGTGACCGCAAGCCCGGGACTTCTAAACTTCCACTCCTTGTGCACCCTTGTTTTTCTTCGATCGCCGTCTCTTTTTCTTTGTTGCACCAGTACGAATATCACCATCAACATCTACGTGTCTCTCTTTGGTATCCATGGTTTTGTCGTCGCCATTCGTAGCAGATGTTGTTGAAAGTATTGGTCCCTCTTCATTACCAAACGTATCCCTACGCCACTGTCTCAACCTAGCTTTCTTTCCCAAACGTTTCTGGTCTCTCCTCTTTTTGCTGGGATCCCTGAATGCAGCCAGTTTCTTCAAGCCCGCGTACTCGTTCAATTGACTGTCGTCCGCCATGAGGATATCTCGAGCGGACAAGCCGAAACTGACAGGCGAGGTCTCACGGTAGCGGAAGCCAGCAGCATCCTTTTGCTGGCCTGCAAGTGCAGTATCAAGTTCTAAACGGTCGTCCACAAGCTGCTCGATTATTCTTCGTTCCTTTCGTGCCTCCTTTTTCTTATCTTGGCGATTACTGTATTGCTCTGCTGTGGACTCACTGCGGCTATTGATGCCATTGATGCCGTTCGGTTGCTCTAAATCTTCTTCAGGCGCCTCGTCGGAAAGCTCGAAAGTGGGATTCCCATCTTCAAAATCTGGGACCAGGTCATTGATTTCAATATCGTCCTCCCATTTTGGTTTCTTTGGCTTTCGACCTCTCTTTCTCGGTATGTGTGGGCTCTCGTCACTGCCAACATCTTCCTGCGCGTAGTATGCTTCACCGAATCTCTTCTGCATTTCCTCCTCCCATTTGGCATCGTTCCAGTCATCATCCATGAATCTAGCCCAGTCTTCTGACGACAGTCCCGCACCGCCCTTCAGACCTGCTGCCTTCTTTATCTTGCGAAGCTTTTCCTCGGCTTCGTCGATCTTTAGCTTTCGCAGCCGAGCTTTTTCTTGAGCTCTCTCGCGTTTTGCTGCTTCCTTTTTCTCTCCTTCAGCTTCGCGCTGCTTCTTTCGAGAATTTTTCTCTTCTCGTCGGACCGAGTATCTTGCAGCTATATCACGGGCATGTGAGACAAGCTTCTCATTTGACTTTGCTGGATCCTCAAACCGAAAATTATAGGCTTCCTCGAATTCTTCGGCCCGGCGATCCTCTTCATCATCGTCCGACTCGAATGGTTGAAACTGCGCGCGTTCTGTCGGTACCCATGCTCTGGCAGCCATGAAGTTGGAAAGGAATGTGTCGGGATCTTTTTCTGCATCTTCAACGTCCAACAGTGGTTGCTCGGCCTTCTCCATGTTTCGTGGCTTTTTAACGAGGAAACCATCGTCAGCGTGATCAACTTTCATGTCGTCCTCGGAAGAGTCTGCAGAGTCTTCCGCCGTGGCAGCATGGATCTCACCAACGATTGACCGCTTCAGCGCTTCCTGCTCTTGGTTGTAGCTTAGGGTGGTATGTCGGATTTCGGTTGATTGGTCTTTGGCATCGTTTAATAGATTGTTTCGGTGATAGTCGCGCAAGAACATGGGCTTCTCCTTCTTTGCTTCAGTCTGATCACCTTGCTCACTGGATTTCTCTTCAATCTGTGTGTAGAAAGTAGTATTCTTGTCGTAGACCCGTGGATCTTTAGAACGAATAGCACTCAGGGTGGCGAGAATCTCCGAGTCCAATGCCTCTGTTGCCAACTCTCCGGCATCGTCTTCCTCTTCGGAATCAGATGTCGAATCCTCATTCGAGCTGACAGCACTGCCATCGTCCTCGTCTGGGCGCTTGCGCTTCAGTTGTTTGTTTGTAAGCTTGTCTTCTACTTCATTCCATTAAATCAGTACTTGGACGCCAGGCATTCGTAGACCGGTACACATACACCGTCGCAATTCTTCTCTTTTCTTGTTGTGAGTGAACTTTCGCGCATACTCCTCGTTGACTTTGAACTCTGTGCTGTTCTGAAGCTGGACTCCTCCATCCTCACTATCTGAGCCATCGCTATTCAAGAAATCCTTCACCATGGTGAGCAGTTCTTCGCCACAATGAGAATGGCCTGTGGGGGTATTTCAGAATCCTTCGACTTTTTTCCTTCCCAAGAAACTTTCTGTGTCACAAGTGTTCAGGGTCCAGAGCTCCCGTTGATGGCAGGTGTGCCGAACATCTGTGCTTCCGATTCTGGCCAATGATGTATGTACTCGGTGAAATTGTCCAGGTGCAGTATTGACGGATCTTGTATTAGTTGGATTTTTCTCTTTGTTTCGCTTTGTATATTGATTGATTTCTGCATATTATCATGATTGCATGGTATTCGCACTCGAACACTTTGTTCTCGCTCCGTCCCCAGGATGTCACCGACACAACAAGCATCTCTTGCCCAGGTGGGGAAGCTCATCAATCTCATGTATGAACTCTGGTCCCATGAAATGACCACGATTCTGACTCTACCTACAGACCCGTGGGCCTGAAGGAAGCCGCGCTGGACTCGCCTACCTTCCGAGCAACCACCATATACTTCTCTGAACAGGTTGATCTAATCGAGAAATGGGCCGAGGAGTATCTGAAGTCGACCAACAAGCTGATTTCCGAGTCCGCTACACTCGAAAATGTCATCAACAGCTTCATTGCTCATGCGCTGCTACCCAATTCGATAACCGAAGCTGTCCTGGACCACGACTACAGCATTCTCGCTATGAGAAAATATGGAGAGGGCGCAAAGGACTTCTGGATGAGCACATTCGCTGTGGTCAAAAGGTTGGCTGCATCGGTGGTTGACCCTATCAGGTTGTTTTTACAAAATGATTTACGTGCCTTCAAGGTTAGAAGCTGCTGGGGGCGATGCTCTATCCATCGACTGACTTTGGCTAGGATGTACGGCGAAACTTGGAGCTCTGTCAGAAGACTTTTGATGCCCTACAAACGAAGTATGCTTCTCACGCGAAGACTAAGGAACCTTCGTCCTTGCGCGAAGACGCTTTCCAGCTTCACGAGGCTCGGAAGGCCTATCTCAAAGCATCAATGGACTACTGTGTCGCAGCACCTCAACTACGTACCACCATTGACAAGCTTGTTATTCGAATCTTCTCCGACCAGTGGCGGGAGATGCGAGCCTCACGAGAAAATAGTGGTGCCACTTTCGCTCGAGGCGCAAATGAGATGGAACGCGTCACGGGGTGGGTTAGGGAGATGGAGAATAGCGACAAGACCTTCAAGAGAGAATTGCAAGCTGCACGGAAAGAGCTCGAAGAAACGGCAGAGGCTGTCACTCGCCCTTCGCGTGAGCTGGATGATTATGCAGTATCTACCGTGCCGTACCTAGGCCATGCACCCTCTGCTAGTCATGGAAATGTTCCTAAATCACCGAAGAAGGATCCAGTCAAGAAGTCTGAAAAGCAAGGCTGGCTTTATCTCCGGACTTTCTCGGGAAAGCCAGTCAGAACGGTGTGGGTGCGTCGATGGGCGTTCGTCAAGAACGGCATTTTCGGTTGGTTGCTACAGAGTGCTCGTGCTGGTGGTGTTGAAGAGAGTGAACGTATCGGTGTGTTGCTATGTAATGTCAGGCCTGCACTTCAAGAAGAACGACGCTTTTGCTTCGAGGTAAAAACAAAGAACAATGCCATCATGCTTCAAGCGGATACCCAGGCCGAGCTTACGGAGTGGATCAGCGTCTTTGAGAATGCCAAGTCTAAAGCTCTTGATGATCCAGGATCAACTGACTCCTTTGTTGGCAAGGCAGGCCAGCCAGACCCTGCATTCACCATATCTCCACCATCTGTCCCAGAGTTTGGAACTCTGGTCCTGGATTCAGTCAACCCTGGAAGCCGAGATGAGGAGTCCAATACTCTCGAACGAACAGGCACGATGCTCTCATCTAGCCAAGAAGGTGGTTCGGAAATAACTCGAAAGGGGACTGGGCTCGGGATCGAAGGTGGTGGCCTCCGTGACCATGCTGCAAGAGCTATGTCCAAAGTCGACCTACCACGCCGGTCTGCTGCAACAGGTACGCCGGGTTCACCAGCACTAGGTGGCATCGCAAGCCTCATTGCCGCCAGCCATGGTTCAATGCCAGTCGGCCCGGGCGCTCCTGTCAAGCCAGCTGAGACGGAGAAGCCCAAGAGCAGTTTCACACTGGCCTCGCGTGATATGCCACCAAACACACTCGCGCCGTCAACTCTGATCAACCCGCCTGCACCAACACAGCTGAGCAAGCAGGCTGTCATCGTCAGTGGCGAGCGTGGTATCAGTTCTCTTGCAGACAAGTCGGGAGGGATGCCTAGCGGGCTGCTCGCCAACATGTGGGGAAGCTGGAACTGGGGCTATGTCAACAGGCTTGAGCGGGGAGAGGTGAAATTGCCATCAGAGACCAGACCTCTTGAGCAGCCTAGTCCGTTGATGCTGCCGTCCGGTTCGCCGCCAGAAGAGCCAATACAGTCTTTGGCCAAAGAGAGCCTGGTTCCTTTTTCGGCGTCAGCTACAGATCTGACTCTCGCGGACGGGCGCTCGAAAAATCCTCCCCAGTCACCCGGGAAACACAACACGATCAGTATGGATCTCGAGTCTGCAAAAGCTCTCCGCTCGGCCATCGCTCCGCAAGAGTATCCCACCTACTACCCTCTGCAATTGAAGACGCAGGATGCTCAATTCCGCCTACTGTTCCCCAGCGTCAGCAAAGATGAGAAATTGGTGTTGGTTTTCCGAGCAACCTGGAACCCAAATGACCAGCAGGAATTTCCTGGAAGAGCCTATGTAACCACCCATGAGATTTACTTTTACAGTCACCACCTCGGACTTGTCCTGGCTTCCGGTGTGAGTCTATCCACCATCGAAGAGGTCACAGCTGCACCTGGACGAGATTGTGACTTCCTCTTTCTACACCTGCGAGATGTCAAAGATGACGGTCCCACACGGATCACAATCAAGACTTTCCTGGAGCCGTTGAAGCTGCTACAGCGGCGATTGAATTATCTGGTCAGGAACAGCGTCGCTGAAGAACCTTCCGACCTGGAAAATGTCATCAAAACATTGGTCAAGATGGAAAACCAAAGACGCAAACGAAGTACAAGCTCCGAGAGCTGGGAAGATGTGTCGATTAGCACCCCCATGGACGACGGCACATCCGGAGGAGCAGCTCGTTCAAGACAGAACCTGAGCGACCTGAAAGCTCCCGTTCGAGTCGACCGATCGCTGGAGAAGCAGCTGGGAAGGTATGGAGAAGCGAAGGAAGCCCCCAAATTCAAGCTCCCCGCTCAGCCTGTAATGTACACCCCAGCAGGAAACCTTCACAAAGCCGTGGAGAAGAACTTCGACGTCAGTCCCAAGGCGCTCTTCCACGTCCTCTTTGGCGACAAAAGCGCCGTCTGGCAACTCCTGCAGCATGAGCGTCGCGCGAAGAACCTCAGGCAAGGTCCGTGGGTCAGCGTAGGCGAAGGCCACTTACGACGAGACTTTGACTTCGAAATCCCCATCTCTGACGCCTTGGGCCGGACAAGAGACATGGCAGTGCGCGACTACCAAGTGGTCGACGTGCTATCCGACCACCTCTGCTACGTGGTTACCGACAAACGAACCGCGTGGCACCTCCCCTACCGCCGCAACTTCAAAATCGTCAGCAAGATCGTCATCACCCATCTCGCAAAATCCAAAAGCAAACTCGCCATCTTCACCAAAGTGGAATGGGTCCGCCGACCATGGATGCTAAAACGCATCATCGACAACCAAGCGATGGATGATCTGGAACTCGATGCCCTCGACCTGACCGATTTGGCCACGGACCAAGTCCGCCGTCTAGGCCCCTACAGCCGCACCAAGAAAGCGATCCAGATCTTCGGCCACGTGGGGCAATCCAGCAGCGTGACGCAGCTCCAGCTCGAGAAGATGCCAATCAACATCGAGATGCGCCGACGACTGCCGGTGCAATACCCGCTCTTGGCTTTGCTGCTGCACACGACAACAGCAGCCCTCGAAAACACGTTCATCTCCCTCCTCGAAATCGTTCTCGACACGCTCCGCTGGTTCTGGAAAACCGGGTCCGCCAACAGCGTCATCCTCTCCCTCCTCGTGATCAGTGCGTTGGCAAATGGCTTCTACTCGACGCGCGACTCGTGGCAGTGGTGGCATGAACGCTCCGCCACGAGGTTCATGGCCAGGATGGGCGTGCAGGCCGACACGGTGATGAGCAAGGCCGTGTTTGTGCGGGATCTTGATGCGATCGCTATTCCTACGAATCTCACCTCGACGGTCTCCACTGCTCCTGAGGGTGCTGCGAATAGTATAGGTGGCGAGAGGGAGAGTCCATGCTACGCCACCTTCCAATTCGCCCATCAGCTCGATGATGGTCTTGATACCGCCCCTCGACTACGATCCCCGCCACCTCTCACGAGGCAGAATGAGATCAAGTACCGCATCCACCACACGCGCAGGAAACTGGCCGCGTACCGACATGATCTGTTGGTGGCGATGAGGGTGGTCAATGCCGTTGAACGCGAGGTCTTGAGCTCGGAGTGGGAGGGCTGGGTTCGAGCGGAGGCGAGGAGGTGTAGCTGGATTGGCGCGTTGTTGGAGGAGAGTGGGAATGGGACGGTGGGGCAGGAGGAGGAGGAGGGGGAGGCGGGTAGCCTGATGTTGGACGGAAAAGAGAGGGATGAGGTGCAGAGATGGTATGACACTTACTGCGAGAGTTGTCGGAGGGACTGGGACGGGTTGCGGGCCGCGAGGTAGAATCTTGGACTTGGATCGGGAGCTTCTTGGAATTGTGATTTGGGCATCTGTTGGCCTTTTGAGGATAAAGACAGGTTTGTTTTGTATACCCCGTTGGATCATGGCAACACGGATACGAAGTCAGGGTAGAGGTTTCGAAAATGCAGCCGAGTCGAGACACGGTCGATCTCCCTCTTGCATGAGGATTTTTGTTGGGTTGGACTCGAGACTCCAGCCTTCCGTCCGGTTTGGCAACACGTATATTACCGATATGTTCATCGATTTCTCCAGAATACCAACAACACCCTTCTTCTTCACCAGCCCTGTCGTTGTTGGTTGGCTGGCTGGCTGGTTGGCTGGCTCCTGACGTCCTAGCTGTCCAAGACCGCACCAGCTTGTCTCCAGCACGCGCCAGCAGGCGTGAACCAGTGCACTGCACTGCATGCGATGAACAATCCTCTCTAGCCTTAAGCCCTAGCCCCCAGCCCCAGGCGCCTTCAATGCAATCTCCCCCCCTTGACATCCCATCTCCCAAGCCTAACCTCCCTAATAGCAATAGCTCTCAGACACCCCCCCAACCACGACCCAATCAGTTCTGCCTCGGTTTGACCTCGCCCTCCTGCACGATATAATACACGATGGTGCCATCCCCGCCTTTTCCCTCATGCGCCCTCATCGCCAACAGCACCCTCTTCGCATCCTGATGCCTGACCTCGCCTCGTCTGGCGCTCCCCCTTCCGCCTCTCACAGCCTCCTCACTCCGCTCTCTAAATCGCCCCTCCTCCCTCCCTGACGCAGACGCAGACGTAGACCCAGGCCCCCCTTCACCCCCCCTC